>NW_027274967.1:1255505-1450093 GCF_030028105.1 Mobula birostris
CGCGAAAACAGGGCGATATAGGGGAAGGTATGAGAGGTGCGAGAAAACACAGCGATATAGGGGAAGGTATGAGAGGAGCGAAAACATAGCGATCTAGGTGAAGACATGAGACGTGCGTGAAAACACGGCGATATAGGGGAAGTTATGAGAGGTGAGCAAAAACAGGGCGATATAGGGGAAGCTATGAGAGGCGTGCAATAACACAGCGATAAAGTTGAATCTATGGGATGTGCGCGAAAAGACAGCGATATAGGGGAAGGTATAAGAGGTGCGCAAGGCACAGCGATATAGGGGATGCTATGGGAGGTGCGTGAATACACAGCGATATAGGGGACGGTATGAGATGTGCATGGAAACGCAGCGATATTAGGGAAGATATAAGAGGTGCACAAAAACACAGCGATATAGGAGAAGTTATGAGAGGTGTGTGAAAACACAGCGATATAGGGGAAGATATGAGAGGTGCAAGAAAACACAGCGATATAGGGGAAGGAATGAGAGATGCGCGAAAACAGGGCGATATACGGGAAGGTATGAGAGGAGTGAGACGACACAGCAATATAGGGGATGCTATGGGAGGTGCGCGAAAACACAGTGATATAGGGGAAGACATGAGAGGCGCGTGAAAGCAGGGCAATATAGTGGAAGCTATGAGAGGTGAGCAAAAACACGGCGATATAGGGGAAGCTATGAGAGGTGAGCAAGAACACAGTGATAAAGGTGAATCTATGGGATGTGCGCAAAAACACAGCGATATAGGGGATGTTATGGGAGGTGAGTGAATACACAGCGATATGCGGGACGTTATGAGATGTGCATGAAAACGCAGTGATATTAGGGAAGGTATGAGAGGTTCACAAAAACACAGCGACATAGGAGAATGAATGGGAGGTGCGCGAAAACAGGGCGATATAGGCGAAGGTATGAGAGGTGCGCGAAGGCACAGCAATATAGAGGATGCTATGGGAGGTGCATGACTACACAGTGATATAGGGGACGTTATGAGATGTGCATAAAAACACGGCGATATAGGGGAAGTTATGAGAGGTGCGCAAAAATGCAGCAATATAGGAGAAGTTATGAGAGGTGCGTGAAAACACAGTGATATAGGGGAAGGTATGAGAGGTGCACGAAAACACAGCGATATAGGGGAAGGAGTGGGAGGTGTGCGAAAACACCGTGATATAGGGCAAGACATGAGAGGTGCGCAAAAACAGGGTAATATAGTGGAAGCTATGGGATGTGTGCGAAAACACGGCGATACAGGGGACGCTATGGGACGTGCGCAAAAAAAACAGCGATATAAGTGAAGACATGCGAGGTGCGCGAAAACACGGCGATATAGGGGAAGCTATGAGAGGTGAGCAATAACACAGCGATCAAGGTGAAGCTATGGGATGTGCGCGAAAACAGCGATGTAGGCGAAGCTATGAGAGGTGCACGAAAACAAAGCGATATCGGGGAAGGTATGGGAGGTGCGCGAAAACAGCGGGATATAGGGGAAGGTATGAGAGGTGCGTGAAGGCACAGTGATGTAGGGGATGCTACGGGAGGTGCGCGAATGCACAGCGATATAGGGGACGTTATGAGATGTGCATGAAAGCACGGCAATATAGGGAGGGGTATGAGATGTGCGCAAAAGTACAGCGATATAGGAGAAGATATGAGAGGTGCGTGAAAACACAGCAATATAGGGCAAGGTATGAGAGGTGCATGAAAACACAGCAATATAGGGGGAGGTATGGGAGGTGAGCGAAAACAGGGCGATATAGGGGACGTTATGAGATGTGCATGAAAACACATCAATATAGGGGAATGTATCAGATGTGCGCAAAAATACAGCAATATACGACAAGTTATGAGAGGTGCCCGAAAACACCGCGATATAGGGGACGCTATGGGAAGTGCACAAAAACACAGCGATATAGAGGAAGGTATGGGACGTGCGCGAAAGCATAGTGATATAGGGGAAGTAATGAGAGGAGCGAAAACATAGCGATGTCAGCGAAGCTATGACAGGTGCGCGAAAACACAGCGATAAAGGGGACGGTACGAGATGTGCATGAATACATGGCGATATTGGGGAAATTATGAGAGGTGCGCGAAAACAGGGCGATACAGGGGATTGTATCAAAGGTGCAAGAAAATACAGCGATATAGGGGACGTTATGAGATGTGCATGAAAACACAGCGATATAGGGGAAGATATGAGAGGTGCACGAAAACGCAGCGATATAGGGGAATGTATAGGAGGTGCGCAAAAACAGGGTGATATAGGGGAAGGTATGAAGGTACGCGAAGGCACAGTTATATAGGGGTGCTATGGGAGGTGCACGAATACACAGCGATATAGGGGACGTTATGAGATGCGCATGAAAACACGGCAATATAGGGGAATGTATGAGAGGTGCGCAAAAATACAGCGTTATAGCAGAATTTATGAGAGGTGCGTGAAAACACAGCAATATAGGGCAAGGTATGAAAGGTGCCCGAAAACACAGCGATATAGGGGACGCTATGGGATGTGCGCGAAAGCACAGTGATATAGGGGAGGTAATGAGAGGAGCGAAAAAATAGCGATGTCAGCGAAGCTATGGGAGGTGCGCGAAAACACAGCGATATAGGGGAATTACGAGAGGTGTGCAAAAACACAGCGATATAGGTGAAGTTATGAGAGGTGGTTGACAACACAGTGATATAGTAGCATGAATGAGAGGTGCACGAAAACACAGCGATATCGGGGAAGTTATGTGAAGTGAGCAAAAACAGGGCGATATAGGGGAATGTATCAGAGGTGCGAGAAAACACAGCGATATAGGGGAAGTAATGAGAGGAGCGAAAACATAGCTATCCAGGTGAAGACATGACAGGTGCGCGAAAACACGGCAATATAGGAGAAGCTATGAAAGGTGAACAAAAACACGGCGATATAGGGGAAGCTGTGAGAGGTGTGCAATAACACAGCGATAAAATTGAATCTATGGGATGTGCGCGAAAAGGCAGCGATATAGGGGAAGGTATGAGAGGTGCGCAAGGTACCGCGATATAGGTGGTGCTATGGGAAGTACGTGAATACACAGCGATATAGGAGATGTTATGAGATGTGCATGAAAACGCAGCGATATTAGGGAAGATATAAGAGGTGCAGAAAAACACAGCGATATAGGAGAAGTTATGAGAGGTGCGTGAAAACACAGCGATATAGAGGGAGGTATGGGAGGTGCTCGAAAACAGGGTGATATAGGGGACGGTATGAGATTTGTATGAAAACACGGCGATATATGGGAAGCAATGAGAGGTGCGCGAAAACACGGCGATATAGGGGACAGTATGAGATTTGCATGAAAACACGGCGATATAGGGGAAGACATGAGAGGTGCGCGAAAACAGGGCAATATAGCGGAAGTTATGGGAGGTGCTCGAAAACAGGGCGATATAGGGGAAGGCATGAGAGGTGCGTGAAAACACAGCGATATAGGGGGAGGTATGAGAGGTGCACGAAAACACAGCGATATGGGGGAAGTAATGAGAGGAGCGAAAACATAGCTATCTAGGTGAAGACATGACAGGTGCGCGAAAACACGGCAATATAGGAGAAGCTATGAAAGGTGAACAAAAACACGGCGATATAGGGGAAGCTGTGAGAGGTGTGCAATAACACAGCGATAAAATTGAATCTATGGGATGTGCGCGAAAAGGCAGCGATATAGGGGAAGGTATGAGAGGTGCGCAAGGTACCGCGATATAGGTGGTGCTATGGGAAGTACGTGAATACACAGCGATATAGGAGATGTTATGAGATGTGCATGAAAACGCAGCGATATTAGGGAAGATATAAGAGGTGCAGAAAAACACAGCGATATAGGAGAAGTTATGAGAGGTGCGTGAAAACACAGCGATATAGAGGGAGGTATGGGAGGTGCTCGAAAACAGGGTGATATAGGGGACGGTATGAGATTTGTATGAAAACACGGCGATATATGGGAAGCAATGAGAGGTGCGCGAAAACACGGCGATATAGGGGACAGTATGAGATTTGCATGAAAACACGGCGATATAGGGGAAGACATGAGAGGTGCGCGAAAACAGGGCAATATAGCGGAAGTTATGGGAGGTGCTCGAAAACAGGGCGATATAGGGGAAGGCATGAGAGGTGCGCGAAAACACCGTGATATAGGGGAAGACATGAGAGGTGCGCAAAAACAGGGCAATATAGTGGAAGCTATGGGATGTGCACGAAAACACGGCGATACAGGGGAATGTATCAGAGGTGCAAGAAAACACAGCGATATAGGGGACGCTATGGGACGTGAGAAAAAAACAGTGATGTAGGGGAAGGTATGAGAGGTGTGCGAGAACACGGCAATATGGGGAAATTGTAAGAGGTGCGCGAAAACATGGCAATACAGGGGAATGTATCAGAGGTGCGAGAAAACACAGCGATATAGGGGAAGTAATGATAGTTGCAAAAAAATAGCGATATAGGTGAAGACATGCGAGGTGCGTGAAAACACGGCGATATAGGGGAAGCTATGAGAGGTGAGCAATAACACAGCAATCAAGGTGAAGCTATGGGATGTGCGTAAAAAACAGCGATGTAGGCAAAGCTATGGGAGGTGCACGACAACACAGCGAAATCGGGGAAGGTATGGGAGATGCGCGAAAACAGGGCGGCATAGGGGAAGGTATGAGAGGTGCGGGAAGGCACAGTGTTATAGGGTATGCTACTGGAGGTGCGCAAATGCACAGTGATATAGGGGAGGTTATGAGATGTGCATGAAAACACGGCAATATAGGGGAAGGTATGAGATGTGCGCAAAAGTACAGCGATATAGGAGAAGTTATGAGAGGTGCGTCAAAACACAGCGATATAGGGGAAGGTATGAGAGGAGTGCAAAAACACAGCGATATAGGTGAAGTTATGAGAGGTGGGTGACAACACAGCGATATAGTGGAAGGAATGAGAGGTGCACGAAAACACAGCGATATCGGGGAAGTTATGGGAAGTGAGCGAAAACAGGGCGATATAGGGGCAAGTATGAGAGGTACGCGAAGGCACAGTTATATAGGGGTGCTATGGGAGGTGCACAAATACACTGCGATATAGGGGACGTTATGAGATGTGCATGAAAACATGGCAATATAGGGGAAGGTATGAGAGGTGCGAAAAAATACAGCGTTATAGCAGAATTTATGAGAGGTGCGTGAAAACACAGCAATATAGGGCAAAGTATGAGAGGTGCACGAAACAACAGCAATATAGAGGGAAGTATGGGAGGTGCACGAAAACGGGGCAATATAGTGGAAGCTATGGGATGTGCGCGAAAACAGGGCGATATAGGGGAAGGTATGAGAGGTGCGAGAAAACACAGCGATATAGGGGAAGGTATGAGAGGAGCGAAAACATAGCGATCTAGGTGAAGACATGAGACGTGCGTGAAAACACGGCGATATAGGGGAAGTTATGAGAGGTGAGCAAAAACAGGGCGATATAGGGGAAGCTATGAGAGGCGTGCAATAACACAGCGATAAAGTTGAATCTATGGGATGTGCGCGAAAAGACAGCGATATAGGGGAAGGTATAAGAGGTGCGCAAGGCACAGCGATATAGGGGATGCTATGGGAGGTGCGTGAATACACAGCGATATAGGGGACGGTATGAGATGTGCATGGAAACGCAGCGATATTAGGGAAGATATAAGAGGTGCACAAAAACACAGCGATATAGGAGAAGTTATGAGAGGTGTGTGAAAACACAGCGATATAGGGGAAGATATGAGAGGTGCAAGAAAACACAGCGATATAGGGGAAGGAATGAGAGATGCGCGAAAACAGGGCGATATACGGGAAGGTATGAGAGGAGTGAGACGACACAGCAATATAGGGGATGCTATGGGAGGTGCGCGAAAACACAGTGATATAGGGGAAGACATGAGAGGCGCGTGAAAGCAGGGCAATATAGTGGAAGCTATGAGAGGTGAGCAAAAACACGGCGATATAGGGGAAGCTATGAGAGGTGAGCAAGAACACAGTGATAAAGGTGAATCTATGGGATGTGCGCAAAAACACAGCGATATAGGGGATGTTATGGGAGGTGAGTGAATACACAGCGATATGCGGGACGTTATGAGATGTGCATGAAAACGCAGTGATATTAGGGAAGGTATGAGAGGTTCACAAAAACACAGCGACATAGGAGAATGAATGGGAGGTGCGCGAAAACAGGGCGATATAGGCGAAGGTATGAGAGGTGCGCGAAGGCACAGCAATATAGAGGATGCTATGGGAGGTGCATGACTACACAGTGATATAGGGGACGTTATGAGATGTGCATAAAAACACGGCGATATAGGGGAAGTTATGAGAGGTGCGCAAAAATGCAGCAATATAGGAGAAGTTATGAGAGGTGCGTGAAAACACAGTGATATAGGGGAAGGTATGAGAGGTGCACGAAAACACAGCGATATAGGGGAAGGAGTGGGAGGTGTGCGAAAACACCGTGATATAGGGCAAGACATGAGAGGTGCGCAAAAACAGGGTAATATAGTGGAAGCTATGGGATGTGTGCGAAAACACGGCGATACAGGGGACGCTATGGGACGTGCGCAAAAAAAACAGCGATATAAGTGAAGACATGCGAGGTGCGCGAAAACACGGCGATATAGGGGAAGCTATGAGAGGTGAGCAATAACACAGCGATCAAGGTGAAGCTATGGGATGTGCGCGAAAACAGCGATGTAGGCGAAGCTATGAGAGGTGCACGAAAACAAAGCGATATCGGGGAAGGTATGGGAGGTGCGCGAAAACAGCGGGATATAGGGGAAGGTATGAGAGGTGCGTGAAGGCACAGTGATGTAGGGGATGCTACGGGAGGTGCGCGAATGCACAGCGATATAGGGGACGTTATGAGATGTGCATGAAAGCACGGCAATATAGGGAGGGGTATGAGATGTGCGCAAAAGTACAGCGATATAGGAGAAGATATGAGAGGTGCGTGAAAACACAGCAATATAGGGCAAGGTATGAGAGGTGCATGAAAACACAGCAATATAGGGGGAGGTATGGGAGGTGAGCGAAAACAGGGCGATATAGGGGACGTTATGAGATGTGCATGAAAACACATCAATATAGGGGAATGTATCAGATGTGCGCAAAAATACAGCAATATACGACAAGTTATGAGAGGTGCCCGAAAACACCGCGATATAGGGGACGCTATGGGAAGTGCACAAAAACACAGCGATATAGAGGAAGGTATGGGACGTGCGCGAAAGCATAGTGATATAGGGGAAGTAATGAGAGGAGCGAAAACATAGCGATGTCAGCGAAGCTATGACAGGTGCGCGAAAACACAGCGATAAAGGGGACGGTACGAGATGTGCATGAATACATGGCGATATTGGGGAAATTATGAGAGGTGCGCGAAAACAGGGCGATACAGGGGATTGTATCAAAGGTGCAAGAAAATACAGCGATATAGGGGACGTTATGAGATGTGCATGAAAACACAGCGATATAGGGGAAGATATGAGAGGTGCACGAAAACGCAGCGATATAGGGGAATGTATAGGAGGTGCGCAAAAACAGGGTGATATAGGGGAAGGTATGAAGGTACGCGAAGGCACAGTTATATAGGGGTGCTATGGGAGGTGCACGAATACACAGCGATATAGGGGACGTTATGAGATGCGCATGAAAACACGGCAATATAGGGGAATGTATGAGAGGTGCGCAAAAATACAGCGTTATAGCAGAATTTATGAGAGGTGCGTGAAAACACAGCAATATAGGGCAAGGTATGAAAGGTGCCCGAAAACACAGCGATATAGGGGACGCTATGGGATGTGCGCGAAAGCACAGTGATATAGGGGAGGTAATGAGAGGAGCGAAAAAATAGCGATGTCAGCGAAGCTATGGGAGGTGCGCGAAAACACAGCGATATAGGGGAATTACGAGAGGTGTGCAAAAACACAGCGATATAGGTGAAGTTATGAGAGGTGGTTGACAACACAGTGATATAGTAGCATGAATGAGAGGTGCACGAAAACACAGCGATATCGGGGAAGTTATGTGAAGTGAGCAAAAACAGGGCGATATAGGGGAATGTATCAGAGGTGCGAGAAAACACAGCGATATAGGGGAAGTAATGAGAGGAGCGAAAACATAGCTATCTAGGTGAAGACATGACAGGTGCGCGAAAACACGGCAATATAGGAGAAGCTATGAAAGGTGAACAAAAACACGGCGATATAGGGGAAGCTGTGAGAGGTGTGCAATAACACAGCGATAAAATTGAATCTATGGGATGTGCGCGAAAAGGCAGCGATATAGGGGAAGGTATGAGAGGTGCGCAAGGTACCGCGATATAGGTGGTGCTATGGGAAGTACGTGAATACACAGCGATATAGGAGATGTTATGAGATGTGCATGAAAACGCAGCGATATTAGGGAAGATATAAGAGGTGCAGAAAAACACAGCGATATAGGAGAAGTTATGAGAGGTGCGTGAAAACACAGCGATATAGAGGGAGGTATGGGAGGTGCTCGAAAACAGGGTGATATAGGGGACGGTATGAGATTTGTATGAAAACACGGCGATATATGGGAAGCAATGAGAGGTGCGCGAAAACACGGCGATATAGGGGACAGTATGAGATTTGCATGAAAACACGGCGATATAGGGGAAGACATGAGAGGTGCGCGAAAACAGGGCAATATAGCGGAAGTTATGGGAGGTGCTCGAAAACAGGGCGATATAGGGGAAGGCATGAGAGGTGCGTGAAAACACAGCGATATAGGGGGAGGTATGAGAGGTGCACGAAAACACAGCGATATGGGGGAAGTAATGAGAGGAGCGAAAACATAGCTATCTAGGTGAAGACATGACAGGTGCGCGAAAACACGGCAATATAGGAGAAGCTATGAAAGGTGAACAAAAACACGGCGATATAGGGGAAGCTGTGAGAGGTGTGCAATAACACAGCGATAAAATTGAATCTATGGGATGTGCGCGAAAAGGCAGCGATATAGGGGAAGGTATGAGAGGTGCGCAAGGTACCGCGATATAGGTGGTGCTATGGGAAGTACGTGAATACACAGCGATATAGGAGATGTTATGAGATGTGCATGAAAACGCAGCGATATTAGGGAAGATATAAGAGGTGCAGAAAAACACAGCGATATAGGAGAAGTTATGAGAGGTGCGTGAAAACACAGCGATATAGAGGGAGGTATGGGAGGTGCTCGAAAACAGGGTGATATAGGGGACGGTATGAGATTTGTATGAAAACACGGCGATATATGGGAAGCAATGAGAGGTGCGCGAAAACACGGCGATATAGGGGACAGTATGAGATTTGCATGAAAACACGGCGATATAGGGGAAGACATGAGAGGTGCGCGAAAACAGGGCAATATAGCGGAAGTTATGGGAGGTGCTCGAAAACAGGGCGATATAGGGGAAGGCATGAGAGGTGCGTGAAAACACAGCGATATAGGGGGAGGTATGAGAGGTGCACGAAAACACAGCGATATGGGGGAAGGTATGGGAGTTGCGCGAAAACGGCGATATAGGGGAAGGTATGAGAGGTGTGCGAAGGCACAGCAATACAGGGGATGCTATGGGAGGTGCACGAAAACACAGTGATATAGGGGATGCTATGAGAGGTGCGCAAAAACAGGGCAATATAGTGGAAGCTATGGGATGTGCGCGAAAACACGGCGATACAGGGGGATGTATCAGAGGTGCGAGAAAACACAGCGAATTACGGGACGCTATGGGACGTGCACGAAAACACAGTGATATAGGGGAAGTAATGAGAGGAGCGAAAACATACCGATGTCAGCGAAGCTATGGGAGGTGCGCGAAAACACAGCGATATAGGGGCCGGTATGAGATGTGCATGAATACATGGCGATATTGAGGAAGCCATGAAGGGTGCGCGAAAACACAGTGATATAGGGGAAGGTATGAGAGGCGTGCAAAAACACAGCGATATAGGAGAAGTTATGAGAGGTGGGTGACAACACAGCGATATAGTTGAAGGTATGAGAGGTGCACGAAAACACAGCGATATCGGGGAGGTTATGAGAGGTGCGCGAAAACAGGGCGATATGGGGAAGGTATGAGAGGTACGCGAAGGCACAGTTACATTGGGGATGCTATGGCAGGTGCGCGAATACACAGCGATATAGGGGACGTTATGAGATGTGCATGAAAACACGGCGATATAGGGGAAGGTATGAGAGGTGTGCGAAAACAGGGAGATATAGGGGAAGGTATGAGAGGTGTGCGAGAACACGGCAATATAGGGGAAATTGTAAGAGTGCGCAAGAACATGGCAATACAGGAGAATGTATCTAGGTGCGAGAAAACACAGCGATATAGGGGAAGTAATGATAGGAGCAAAAACATAGCGATATAGGTGAAGACATGCGAGGTGCGTGAAAACACGGCGATATGGGGAAGCTATGAGAGGTGAGCAATAACACAGCGATCAAGGTGAAGCTATGGGTTGTGCGCGATAACAGCGTGTAGTCGAAGCTATGGGAGGTGCACGAAAACACAGCGATATCGGGGAAGGTATGGGAGGTGCGCGAAAACAGGGCGACATAGGGGAAGGTATGAGAGGTGCGCGAAGGTACAGTGATATAGGGGATGCTACGGGAGGTGCGCGAATGCACAGCGATATAGGGGACGTTATGAGATGTGCATGAAAACACAGCAATATAGGGGAAGGTATGAGATGTGCGCAAAATTACAGCGATGTAGGAGAAGTTATGGGAGGTGAGTGAAAACACAGCGATATACGGGAAGGTATGAGAGGTGCACAATAATACAGCGATATAGGGGAAGGTATGGGAGGTGCGTGAAAACTGGGCGATATAGGGGATGTTATGAGATTTGCATGAAAACACATCAATATAGGTGAAGGTATGAAAGGTGCACAAAAACACAGCGATATAGGGGAAGATATGGGAGGTGCGCAAAAACAGGACGATATAGTGGAAGGTATGAGAGGTGCCCGAAAACACAGCCATATAAGGGACGCTCTGGGAGATGCGCGAAAACACAGCGATAAAGGGGACGGTATGCGATGTGCATGAATGCACGGCGATATTGAGGAAGCCATGAGAGGTGCGTGAAAACACAGCGATATAGGGGAAGGTATAAGAGGTGTGCAAAAACACAGCAATATCGGGGAAGTTATGGGAAGTGAGCGAAAACTGGGTGATATAGGGGAAGGTATGAGAGGTACGCGAAGGCACAGTTATATAGGGGTGCTATGGGAGGTGCACGAATACACAGCGATATAGGGGACGTTATGAGATGTGCATGAAAACACGGCAATATAGTGGAAGGTATGAGAGGTGCACAAAAATACAGCATTATAGCAGAATTTATGAGAGGTGCGTTAAAACACAGCAATATAGTGCAAGGAATGAGAGGTGCACGAAAACACAGCAATATAGGGGGAGGTATGGGAGGTGCGCGAAAACAGGGCGATATAGGGGATGGTATGAGAGGTGCGTGAAAACACAGCAATATAGGGCAAGGTATGAGAGGTACACGAAAACACAGCAATATAGGAGGAGGTATGGGATGTGCGCGAAAACAGTACGATATAGGGGAAGGTATGAGAGGTGCCCGAAAACACGGCGATATAGGGGAAATTATGAGAGGTGCGCGAAAACACGGCGATACAGGGGAATGTATCAGAGGTGCGAGAAAGCACAGCGATATAGGGGAAGATATGAGAGGTACACGAAGGCGCAGCGATATAGGGGATGCTATGGGATGTGCGTGAAAACACAGTGATATAGAAGACGGTATGAGATGTGCATGAAAACACGGTGATATAGGGGAAGCTATGAGGGGTGCAAAAAATGCAGCAATATAGGAGAAGTTATGAGAGGTGCGTGAAAAAAGCGATATAGGGGAAGCTATGAGAGGTGTGCGAAAACAGGGCGACATAGGGGAAGGTATGAGACGTGTGCGAAAACACGGCGATATGGGAGAATGTATCAGAGGTGCGAGAAAACACAGCGATATAGGGGAAGTAATGAGAGGAGCGAAAACATAGCTATCTAGGTAAAGACATGACAGGTGCGCGAAAACACGGCAATATAGGAGAAGCTATGAAAGGTGAGCAAAAACACGGCGATATAGGGGAAGCTGTGAGAGGTGTGCAATAACACAACGATAAAATTGAATCTATGGGATGTGCGCGAAAAGACAGCGATATAGGGGAAGGTATGAGAGGTGCGCAAGGTACAGCGATATAGGGAGTGCTATGGGAAGTGCGTGAATACACAGCGATATAGGGGATGTTATGAGATGTGCATGAAAACGCAGCGATATTAGGGAAGGTATAAGAGGTGCAGAAAAACACAGCGATATAGGAGAAGTTATGAGAGGTGCGTGAAAACACAGCGATATAGAGGGAGGTATGGGAGGTGCTCGAAAACAGGGCGATATAGGGGACGGTATGAGATTTGTATGAAAACACGGCGATATAGGGGAAGCTATGAGAGGTGCGCGAAAACACGGCGATATAGGGGACGGTATGAGATTTGCATGAAAACACGGCGATATAGGGGAAGACATGAGAGGTGCGCGAAAACAGGGCAATATAGCGGAAGTTATGGGAGGTGCTCGAAAACAGGGCGATATAGGGGAAGGCATGAGAGGTGCGTGAAAACACAGCGATATAGGGGAAGGTATGAGAGGCGTGCAAAAACACAGCGATATAGGAGAAGTTATGAGAGGTGGGTGACAACACAGCGATATAGTTGAAGGTATGAGAGGTGCACGAAAACACAGCGATATCGGGGAGGTTATGGGAAGTGAGCGAAAACAGGGCGATATAGGGGAAGGTATGAGAGGTACGCGAACGCACAGTTATAATGGGGATGCTATGGCAGATGCGCGAATACACAGCGATATAGGGGCCGGTATGAGATGTGCATGAAAACACGGCGATATAGGGGAAGGTATGAGAGGTGTGCGAAAACAGGGAGATATAGGGGAAGGTATGGGATGTGCGCGAAAACACGGCGATATAGGGGAAATTATGAGAGGTGCGCGAAAACACGGCGATACAGGGGAATGTATCAGAGGTGCGAGAAAGCACAGCGATATAGGGGAAGATATGAGAGGTACACAAAGGCACAGTGATATAGGGGATGCTATGGGATGTGCGCGAAAACACAGTGATATAGGAGACGGTATGAGATGTGCATGAAAACACGGCGATATAGGGGAAGCTATGAGAGGTGCAAAAAATGCAGCAATATAGGAGAAGTTATGAGAGGTGCGTGAAAAAAGCGATATAGGGGAAGCTATGAGAGGTGTGCGAAAACAGGGCGATATCGGGGAAGGTATCAGAGGTGCGTGAAAACAGGGCGATATAGTGGAAGCTATGGGATGTGCGCGAAAACAGTGCGATATAGGGGACGTTATGGGACGTGCGCGAAAACACGGCGATATAGGGAAAATTATGAGAGGTGCGCGAACACACGGCGATACAGGGGAATTTATCAGAGGTGCGAGAAAGCACAGCGATATAGGGGACGTTATGAAATGTGCATGAAAACACAGCGATATGGGGAAGATATGAGAGGTGCGCGAAGGCGCAGCGATATAGGGGATGCTATGGGAGGTGCGCGAATACACAACGATATAGGGGACATTATGAGATGTGCATAAAAACACGGCGATATAGGGGAAGTTATGAGAGGTGCGCGAAAACACGGCAATACAGGAGAAGTTATGAGAGGTGCGTGAAAACACAGCGATATAGGGGGAGGTATGAGACGTGCACGAAATCACAGCGATATAGGGGAAGGTATGGGGGGTGCTCGAAAACAGGGCGATATAGGGGAAGGTATGAGAGGTGTGCGAAGGCACAGCAATATAGGGGATGCTATGGGAGCTGCGCGAAAACGCAGTGGTATAGGGGAAGAAATGAGAGGTGTGCGAAAACATGGCGATATAGGGGAAGGCATGAGAGGTGTGCGAAAACATGGCGATACGGGAGAATGTATCAATTGTGCGAGAAAACACAGCGATCTAGGGGAAGTATTGAGAGGAGCAAAAACATAGCGATCTAGGTGAAGACATGAGAGGTGAGCAAAAACACCGCGATACAGGGGAAGCTATGAGAGGAGATCAATAACACAGCGATAAAGCTGAATCTATGGGATGTGCACAAAAAGACAGCAATATAGGGGAAGCTATGAGAGGTGCGCAAGTCACAGCGATATAGGGGATGCGATGGGAGGTATGTGAATATACAGCGATATAGGGGACGCTATGAGAGGTGTGTGAAAACACAGCGATATAGGGGGAGATATGAGAGGTACACGAAATCACAGCGATAAGGGGAAGGTATGGGAGGTGCTCGAAAACAAGGCGATATAGAGGAAGGTATGAGAGGTGTGCGAAGGCACAGCAATATAGGGTTTGCTATGGGTGGTGTGCGAAAACACAGTTATATAGGGGAAGACATGAGAGGTGCGCGAAAACAGGGCAATATTGTGGAAGCTAGGCGATGTGCGTGATAACAGGGCGATATTGGGGAAGTTATGAGAGGAGCGCGAAAACACAGTGATATAGGGGAAGCTATGGGACATGCGCGAAAACACGGCGATATAGGGGAAGCTATGAGAGGTGAGCAATAACACAGCGATCAAGGTGAAGCTATGGGATGTGCGCGAAAACAGCGATGTAGGCGAAGCTATGAGAGGTGCACGAAAACAAAGCGATATCGGGGAAGGTATGGGAGGTGCGCGAAAACAGCGGGATATAGGGGAAGGTATGAGAGGTGCGTGAAGGCACAGTGATGTAGGGGATGCTACGGGAGGTGCGCGAATGCACAGCGATATAGGGGACGTTATGAGATGTGCATGAAAGCACGGCAATATAGGGAGGGGTATGAGATGTGCGCAAAAGTACAGCGATATAGGAGAAGATATGAGAGGTGCGTGAAAACACAGCAATATAGGGCAAGGTATGAGAGGTGCATGAAAACACAGCAATATAGGGGGAGGTATGGGAGGTGAGCGAAAACAGGGCGATATAGGGGACGTTATGAGATGTGCATGAAAACACATCAATATAGGGGAATGTATCAGATGTGCGCAAAAATACAGCAATATACGACAAGTTATGAGAGGTGCCCGAAAACACCGCGATATAGGGGACGCTATGGGAAGTGCACAAAAACACAGCGATATAGAGGAAGGTATGGGACGTGCGCGAAAGCATAGTGATATAGGGGAAGTAATGAGAGGAGCGAAAACATAGCGATGTCAGCGAAGCTATGACAGGTGCGCGAAAACACAGCGATAAAGGGGACGGTACGAGATGTGCATGAATACATGGCGATATTGGGGAAATTATGAGAGGTGCGCGAAAACAGGGCGATACAGGGGATTGTATCAAAGGTGCAAGAAAATACAGCGATATAGGGGACGTTATGAGATGTGCATGAAAACACAGCGATATAGGGGAAGATATGAGAGGTGCACGAAAACGCAGCGATATAGGGGAATGTATAGGAGGTGCGCAAAAACAGGGTGATATAGGGGAAGGTATGAAGGTACGCGAAGGCACAGTTATATAGGGGTGCTATGGGAGGTGCACGAATACACAGCGATATAGGGGACGTTATGAGATGCGCATGAAAACACGGCAATATAGGGGAATGTATGAGAGGTGCGCAAAAATACAGCGTTATAGCAGAATTTATGAGAGGTGCGTGAAAACACAGCAATATAGGGCAAGGTATGAAAGGTGCCCGAAAACACAGCGATATAGGGGACGCTATGGGATGTGCGCGAAAGCACAGTGATATAGGGGAGGTAATGAGAGGAGCGAAAAAATAGCGATGTCAGCGAAGCTATGGGAGGTGCGCGAAAACACAGCGATATAGGGGAATTACGAGAGGTGTGCAAAAACACAGCGATATAGGTGAAGTTATGAGAGGTGGTTGACAACACAGTGATATAGTAGCATGAATGAGAGGTGCACGAAAACACAGCGATATCGGGGAAGTTATGTGAAGTGAGCAAAAACAGGGCGATATAGGGGAATGTATCAGAGGTGCGAGAAAACACAGCGATATAGGGGAAGTAATGAGAGGAGCGAAAACATAGCTATCTAGGTGAAGACATGACAGGTGCGCGAAAACACGGCAATATAGGAGAAGCTATGAAAGGTGAACAAAAACACGGCGATATAGGGGAAGCTGTGAGAGGTGTGCAATAACACAGCGATAAAATTGAATCTATGGGATGTGCGCGAAAAGGCAGCGATATAGGGGAAGGTATGAGAGGTGCGCAAGGTACCGCGATATAGGTGGTGCTATGGGAAGTACGTGAATACACAGCGATATAGGAGATGTTATGAGATGTGCATGAAAACGCAGCGATATTAGGGAAGATATAAGAGGTGCAGAAAAACACAGCGATATAGGAGAAGTTATGAGAGGTGCGTGAAAACACAGCGATATAGAGGGAGGTATGGGAGGTGCTCGAAAACAGGGTGATATAGGGGACGGTATGAGATTTGTATGAAAACACGGCGATATATGGGAAGCAATGAGAGGTGCGCGAAAACACGGCGATATAGGGGACAGTATGAGATTTGCATGAAAACACGGCGATATAGGGGAAGACATGAGAGGTGCGCGAAAACAGGGCAATATAGCGGAAGTTATGGGAGGTGCTCGAAAACAGGGCGATATAGGGGAAGGCATGAGAGGTGCGTGAAAACACAGCGATATAGGGGGAGGTATGAGAGGTGCACGAAAACACAGCGATATGGGGGAAGTAATGAGAGGAGCGAAAACATAGCTATCTAGGTGAAGACATGACAGGTGCGCGAAAACACGGCAATATAGGAGAAGCTATGAAAGGTGAACAAAAACACGGCGATATAGGGGAAGCTGTGAGAGGTGTGCAATAACACAGCGATAAAATTGAATCTATGGGATGTGCGCGAAAAGGCAGCGATATAGGGGAAGGTATGAGAGGTGCGCAAGGTACCGCGATATAGGTGGTGCTATGGGAAGTACGTGAATACACAGCGATATAGGAGATGTTATGAGATGTGCATGAAAACGCAGCGATATTAGGGAAGATATAAGAGGTGCAGAAAAACACAGCGATATAGGAGAAGTTATGAGAGGTGCGTGAAAACACAGCGATATAGAGGGAGGTATGGGAGGTGCTCGAAAACAGGGTGATATAGGGGACGGTATGAGATTTGTATGAAAACACGGCGATATATGGGAAGCAATGAGAGGTGCGCGAAAACACGGCGATATAGGGGACAGTATGAGATTTGCATGAAAACACGGCGATATAGGGGAAGACATGAGAGGTGCGCGAAAACAGGGCAATATAGCGGAAGTTATGGGAGGTGCTCGAAAACAGGGCGATATAGGGGAAGGCATGAGAGGTGCGTGAAAACACAGCGATATAGGGGGAGGTATGAGAGGTGCACGAAAACACAGCGATATGGGGGAAGGTATGGGAGTTGCGCGAAAACGGCGATATAGGGGAAGGTATGAGAGGTGTGCGAAGGCACAGCAATACAGGGGATGCTATGGGAGGTGCACGAAAACACAGTGATATAGGGGATGCTATGAGAGGTGCGCAAAAACAGGGCAATATAGTGGAAGCTATGGGATGTGCGCGAAAACACGGCGATACAGGGGGATGTATCAGAGGTGCGAGAAAACACAGCGAATTACGGGACGCTATGGGACGTGCACGAAAACACAGTGATATAGGGGAAGTAATGAGAGGAGCGAAAACATACCGATGTCAGCGAAGCTATGGGAGGTGCGCGAAAACACAGCGATATAGGGGCCGGTATGAGATGTGCATGAATACATGGCGATATTGAGGAAGCCATGAAGGGTGCGCGAAAACACAGTGATATAGGGGAAGGTATGAGAGGCGTGCAAAAACACAGCGATATAGGAGAAGTTATGAGAGGTGGGTGACAACACAGCGATATAGTTGAAGGTATGAGAGGTGCACGAAAACACAGCGATATCGGGGAGGTTATGAGAGGTGCGCGAAAACAGGGCGATATGGGGAAGGTATGAGAGGTACGCGAAGGCACAGTTACATTGGGGATGCTATGGCAGGTGCGCGAATACACAGCGATATAGGGGACGTTATGAGATGTGCATGAAAACACGGCGATATAGGGGAAGGTATGAGAGGTGTGCGAAAACAGGGAGATATAGGGGAAGGTATGAGAGGTGTGCGAGAACACGGCAATATAGGGGAAATTGTAAGAGTGCGCAAGAACATGGCAATACAGGAGAATGTATCTAGGTGCGAGAAAACACAGCGATATAGGGGAAGTAATGATAGGAGCAAAAACATAGCGATATAGGTGAAGACATGCGAGGTGCGTGAAAACACGGCGATATGGGGAAGCTATGAGAGGTGAGCAATAACACAGCGATCAAGGTGAAGCTATGGGTTGTGCGCGATAACAGCGTGTAGTCGAAGCTATGGGAGGTGCACGAAAACACAGCGATATCGGGGAAGGTATGGGAGGTGCGCGAAAACAGGGCGACATAGGGGAAGGTATGAGAGGTGCGCGAAGGTACAGTGATATAGGGGATGCTACGGGAGGTGCGCGAATGCACAGCGATATAGGGGACGTTATGAGATGTGCATGAAAACACAGCAATATAGGGGAAGGTATGAGATGTGCGCAAAATTACAGCGATGTAGGAGAAGTTATGGGAGGTGAGTGAAAACACAGCGATATACGGGAAGGTATGAGAGGTGCACAATAATACAGCGATATAGGGGAAGGTATGGGAGGTGCGTGAAAACTGGGCGATATAGGGGATGTTATGAGATTTGCATGAAAACACATCAATATAGGTGAAGGTATGAAAGGTGCACAAAAACACAGCGATATAGGGGAAGATATGGGAGGTGCGCAAAAACAGGACGATATAGTGGAAGGTATGAGAGGTGCCCGAAAACACAGCCATATAAGGGACGCTCTGGGAGATGCGCGAAAACACAGCGATAAAGGGGACGGTATGCGATGTGCATGAATGCACGGCGATATTGAGGAAGCCATGAGAGGTGCGTGAAAACACAGCGATATAGGGGAAGGTATAAGAGGTGTGCAAAAACACAGCAATATCGGGGAAGTTATGGGAAGTGAGCGAAAACTGGGTGATATAGGGGAAGGTATGAGAGGTACGCGAAGGCACAGTTATATAGGGGTGCTATGGGAGGTGCACGAATACACAGCGATATAGGGGACGTTATGAGATGTGCATGAAAACACGGCAATATAGTGGAAGGTATGAGAGGTGCACAAAAATACAGCATTATAGCAGAATTTATGAGAGGTGCGTTAAAACACAGCAATATAGTGCAAGGAATGAGAGGTGCACGAAAACACAGCAATATAGGGGGAGGTATGGGAGGTGCGCGAAAACAGGGCGATATAGGGGATGGTATGAGAGGTGCGTGAAAACACAGCAATATAGGGCAAGGTATGAGAGGTACACGAAAACACAGCAATATAGGAGGAGGTATGGGATGTGCGCGAAAACAGTACGATATAGGGGAAGGTATGAGAGGTGCCCGAAAACACGGCGATATAGGGGAAATTATGAGAGGTGCGCGAAAACACGGCGATACAGGGGAATGTATCAGAGGTGCGAGAAAGCACAGCGATATAGGGGAAGATATGAGAGGTACACGAAGGCGCAGCGATATAGGGGATGCTATGGGATGTGCGTGAAAACACAGTGATATAGAAGACGGTATGAGATGTGCATGAAAACACGGTGATATAGGGGAAGCTATGAGGGGTGCAAAAAATGCAGCAATATAGGAGAAGTTATGAGAGGTGCGTGAAAAAAGCGATATAGGGGAAGCTATGAGAGGTGTGCGAAAACAGGGCGACATAGGGGAAGGTATGAGACGTGTGCGAAAACACGGCGATATGGGAGAATGTATCAGAGGTGCGAGAAAACACAGCGATATAGGGGAAGTAATGAGAGGAGCGAAAACATAGCTATCTAGGTAAAGACATGACAGGTGCGCGAAAACACGGCAATATAGGAGAAGCTATGAAAGGTGAGCAAAAACACGGCGATATAGGGGAAGCTGTGAGAGGTGTGCAATAACACAACGATAAAATTGAATCTATGGGATGTGCGCGAAAAGACAGCGATATAGGGGAAGGTATGAGAGGTGCGCAAGGTACAGCGATATAGGGAGTGCTATGGGAAGTGCGTGAATACACAGCGATATAGGGGATGTTATGAGATGTGCATGAAAACGCAGCGATATTAGGGAAGGTATAAGAGGTGCAGAAAAACACAGCGATATAGGAGAAGTTATGAGAGGTGCGTGAAAACACAGCGATATAGAGGGAGGTATGGGAGGTGCTCGAAAACAGGGCGATATAGGGGACGGTATGAGATTTGTATGAAAACACGGCGATATAGGGGAAGCTATGAGAGGTGCGCGAAAACACGGCGATATAGGGGACGGTATGAGATTTGCATGAAAACACGGCGATATAGGGGAAGACATGAGAGGTGCGCGAAAACAGGGCAATATAGCGGAAGTTATGGGAGGTGCTCGAAAACAGGGCGATATAGGGGAAGGCATGAGAGGTGCGTGAAAACACAGCGATATAGGGGAAGGTATGAGAGGCGTGCAAAAACACAGCGATATAGGAGAAGTTATGAGAGGTGGGTGACAACACAGCGATATAGTTGAAGGTATGAGAGGTGCACGAAAACACAGCGATATCGGGGAGGTTATGGGAAGTGAGCGAAAACAGGGCGATATAGGGGAAGGTATGAGAGGTACGCGAAGGCACAGTTATAATGGGGATGCTATGGCAGATGCGCGAATACACAGCGATATAGGGGCCGGTATGAGATGTGCATGAATACATGGCGATATTGGGGAAGCCATGAGAGGTGCGCGAAAACACAGTGATATAGGGGAAGGTATGAGAGGCGTGCAAAAACACAGCAATATCGGAGAAGTTATGAGAGGTGGGTGACAACACAGCAATATAGTTGAAGGTATGAGAAGTGCACGAAAACACAGCGATATCGGGGAGGTTATGGGAAGTGAGCGAAAACAGGGCGATATAGGGGAAGGTATGAGAGGTACGTGAAGGCACAGTTACATTGGGGATGCTATGGCAGGTGCGCGAATACACAGCGATATAGGGGACGTTATGAGATGTGCATGAAAACACGGCGATATAGGGGAAGGTATGAGAGGTGTGCGAAAACAGGGAGATATAGGGGAAGGTATGGGATGTGCGCGAAAACACGGCGATATAGGGGAAATTATGAGAGGTGCGCGAAAACACGGCGATACAGGGGAATGTATCAGAGGTGCGAGAAAGCACAGCGATATAGGGGAAGATATGAGAGGTACACAAAGGCACAGTGATATAGGGGATGCTATGGGATGTGCGCGAAAACACAGTGATATAGGAGACGGTATGAGATGTGCATGAAAACACGGCGATATAGGGGAAGCTATGAGAGGTGCAAAAAATGCAGCAATATAGGAGAAGTTATGAGAGGTGCGTGAAAAAAGCGATATAGGGGAAGCTATGAGAGGTGTGCGAAAACAGGGCGATATCGGGGAAGGTATCAGAGGTGCGTGAAAACAGGGCGATATAGTGGAAGCTATGGGATGTGCGCGAAAACAGTGCGATATAGGGGACGTTATGGGACGTGCGCGAAAACACGGCGATATAGGGAAAATTATGAGAGGTGCGCGAACACACGGCGATACAGGGGAATTTATCAGAGGTGCGAGAAAGCACAGCGATATAGGGGACGTTATGAAATGTGCATGAAAACACAGCGATATGGGGAAGATATGAGAGGTGCGCGAAGGCGCAGCGATATAGGGGATGCTATGGGAGGTGCGCGAATACACAACGATATAGGGGACATTATGAGATGTGCATAAAAACACGGCGATATAGGGGAAGTTATGAGAGGTGCGCGAAAACACGGCAATACAGGAGAAGTTATGAGAGGTGCGTGAAAACACAGCGATATAGGGGGAGGTATGAGACGTGCACGAAATCACAGCGATATAGGGGAAGGTATGGGGGGTGCTCGAAAACAGGGCGATATAGGGGAAGGTATGAGAGGTGTGCGAAGGCACAGCAATATAGGGGATGCTATGGGAGCTGCGCGAAAACGCAGTGGTATAGGGGAAGAAATGAGAGGTGTGCGAAAACATGGCGATATAGGGGAAGGCATGAGAGGTGTGCGAAAACATGGCGATACGGGAGAATGTATCAATTGTGCGAGAAAACACAGCGATCTAGGGGAAGTATTGAGAGGAGCAAAAACATAGCGATCTAGGTGAAGACATGAGAGGTGAGCAAAAACACCGCGATACAGGGGAAGCTATGAGAGGAGATCAATAACACAGCGATAAAGCTGAATCTATGGGATGTGCACAAAAAGACAGCAATATAGGGGAAGCTATGAGAGGTGCGCAAGTCACAGCGATATAGGGGATGCGATGGGAGGTATGTGAATATACAGCGATATAGGGGACGCTATGAGAGGTGTGTGAAAACACAGCGATATAGGGGGAGATATGAGAGGTACACGAAATCACAGCGATAAGGGGAAGGTATGGGAGGTGCTCGAAAACAAGGCGATATAGAGGAAGGTATGAGAGGTGTGCGAAGGCACAGCAATATAGGGTTTGCTATGGGTGGTGTGCGAAAACACAGTTATATAGGGGAAGACATGAGAGGTGCGCGAAAACAGGGCAATATTGTGGAAGCTAGGCGATGTGCGTGATAACAGGGCGATATTGGGGAAGTTATGAGAGGAGCGCGAAAACACAGTGATATAGGGGAAGCTATGGGACATGCGCAAAAAAACAGTGATATAGGGGAAGGTATGAGAGGTGTGCGAGAACTCGGCGATATAGGGGAAATTGTAAGAGGTGCGCGAAAACATGGCAATACAAGAGAATGTATCAGAGGTGCGAGAAAACACAGCGATATAGGGGAATTAATGATAGGAGCAAAAACATAGCGATATAGGTGAAGACATGCGAGGTGCGCGAAAACACGGCGATATAGGGTAAGCTATGAGAGGTGAGCAATAACACAGCGATCAAGGTGAAGCTATGGGATGTGCGCGAAAACAGCGATGTAGATGAAGCTACGGGAGGTGCGCCAAAACACAGCGATATAGGGGACGGTATGAGATATGCATGAATACACGGCGATATTGGGGAAGCCATGAGAGGTGCCTGAAAACACGGCGATATAGGGGAAGGTATGAGAGGTGCGCGAAGGCACAGGAATACAAGAGATGCTATGGGAGGTTCGCGAATACACAGCGATATAGGGGACGTTATGAGATGTGCATGAAAACACGGCAATATAAAGGAAGGTATAAGAACTGCGCAAAAATACAGCGAATTAATAGAAGTTATGAGAAGTGCATGAAAACACAGCGATATAAGGGTGGCTATGAGAGGTGCATGAAAAAACAGCGATATTGGGGAAGGTATGGGAGGTGCGCGAGAACACGGCGATATAGGGGAAATTGTAAGAGGTGCGCGAAAACATGGCAATACAGGAGAATGTATCAGAGGTGCGAGAAAACACAGCGATATAGGGGAATTAATGATAGGAGCAAAAACATAGCGATATAGGTGAAGACATGCGAGGTGCGCGAAAAAACGGCGATATAGGGTAAGCTATGAGAGGTGAGCAATAACACAGCGATATAGGGGACGGTATGAGATGTGCATGAATACACGGCGATATTGGGGAGAAGCCATGAGAAGGTGCCTGAAAAACACGGCGATATAGGGGGAAGGTATGAAGAGGTGTGCAAAAACACAGCGATATAGGAGAAGTTAAGAGAGGTGCGTGAAAACACAGCGACTATAGGGGAAGGTATGAGAGGTGCATGAAGGCACAGCGATATAGGGGATGCTATGGGAGGTGCGCGAAAACACAGCGATATTAGGGGAAATTATGAGAGGTGCACAAAAACACGGGCGATACAGGAGAATTTATCAGAATTGCGAGAACTCAGAGCGATATAGGGGAAGTAATGAGAGGAGTGGAAACACAGCGATATAGGTGAAGACTTGAGAGGTGCGCAAAAGCTCGGCGAAATAGGGAAGCTATGAGAGGTGAGCAATAACACAGCGATAAAGGTGAAGCTATGGGGACGTGCGCGTACATAGACAACGATATAGGGGGAAGCTATGAGAGGTGCGCGAAAACACAGCGATGTAGGCGAAGCCATTGGAGGTGCACGAAAAACAGGGCGATATAGGGGATGGTATGAGTTGTGGATGAAAACACAGCGATATTAGGGAAGGTATGAGAGGTGCACAAAAATACAGCAATATAGGAGAAGTTATGAGCCGTGCGTGAAAACACAGCGATATAGGGGGGAGGTAATGGGAGCAGCTCGAAAACAGGGCGATATAGGGGAAGGTATGAGAAGGTTGCGAAGACACAGCAATATAGGGGATGCTATGGGGAGGTGTGCGAAAAACACAGTGATATAGGGGAAGACATGAGGGGTGCGTGAAAGAAGGGCAATATAGTGGAAGCTATGAGAGGTGAGCAAAAACACGGCGATATAGGGGAAGCTATGAGAGGTGAGCAATAACACAGCGATGAAGGGGAATCTATGGGAAGTGCACAAAAAGACAGCTATATAGGGGAAGGTATGAGAGGTGCGCGAAAGGCACAGTGATATAGGGGGATGCTACGGGAGGTGCGCGAATGCACAGCGATATAGGGGACGTTATGAGATCTGCATGAAAACACAGCAATATAGGGGATAGGTATGAGATGTGCGCAAAACTTACAGCGATGTAGGAGAAGTTATGAGAGGTGCATGAAAACACAGCGATATACGGGAAGGTATGAGAGGTGCACAATAATACAGTGATATAGGGGAAGGTATGGGGAGGTGCGCGAAAACAGGGCGATATAGGGGATGTTATGAGATTTGCATGAAAACACACATCAACATAGGGTGAAGGTATGAGATGTGCGCAAAAATACAGCGATATAGGAGAAGTTATGAGAGAGTGCGTGAAAACACAGTGATATAGGAGAATGTATGAAAGGTGCACAAAAACACAGCGATATAGGGGAAGATATGGGAGGGTGCGCGAAAACAGGGCAATATAGTGGAAAGTATGAGAGGTGCCCGAAAACACAGCCATATGGGGGGACGCTATGGGAGATGCGCGAAAACACAGCGATAAAGGGGACGGTATGCGATGTGCATGAATACACGGCGATATTGGGGAAGCCATGAGAGATGCGCGAAAACACAGCGATAAAGGGGACGGTACGCGATGTGCATGAATACACGGCGATATTGGGGAAGCCATGAGAGGTGCGTGAAAACACAGCGATATAGGGGAGGTATGAGAGGTGTGCAAAAACACAGTAATATCGGGGAAGTTATGGGAAGTGAGCGAAAACAGGGTGATATAGGGGAAGGTATGAGAGGTACGCGAAGGCACGGTTATATAGGGGTGCTATGGGAGGTGCACGAATACACAGCGATATAGGGGACGTTATGAGATGTGCATGAAAACACGGCAATATAGGGGAAGGTATGAGAGGTGCACAGAAATACAGCATTATAGCAGAATTTATGAGAGGTGCGTGAAAACACAGCAATATAGTGCAAGGAATGAGAGGTGCACGAAAACACAGCAATATAGGGGGAGGTATGGGAGGGTGCGTGAAAACAGGGCTATATAGGGGATGGTATGAGAGGTGCGTGAAAACACAACAATATAGGGCAAGGTATGAGAGGTACATGAAAACACAGCAATATAGGGGGAGGTATGGGATCTGCAGCGAAAACGGCGATATAGGGGAAGGTATGAGAGGTGCCTGAAAACACAGCGATATCGGAGAAGTTATGGGAAGTGAGCGAAAACAGGGGGATATAGGGGAAGGTATGAGAGTACGCGAAGGCACAGTTATATAGGGGTGCTATGGGAGGTGCACGAATACACAGCGATATAGAGGACGTTATGAGATGTGCATGAAAACATGGCAATATAGGGGAAGGTATGAGAGGTGCGCAAAAAATACAGCGTATATAGCAGAATGTATGAGAGGGTGCGTGAAAACACAGTAATATAGGGCAAGGTTATTGAGAGGTGCACGAAAACACAGCAGTATAGTGGGAGGTATGGGAGGTGCGCGAAAAACAGGGCGATGTAGGGGATGGTAAGAGAGGTGCGCGAGAAACAGGGCAATATAGTGGAAGCTATGGGATGTGCTTGAAAACAGTACGATATAGGGGAAGGTATGAGAGGTTCCCCGAAAACACAGCGATATAGGGGACGCTATGGGAACGTGCGCGAAAACACGGCGATATACGGGAAATTATGAGAGGTGCGCGAAAACACGGCGATACAGGGGAATGTATCAGAGGTGCGAGAAAGCACAGCGATATAGGGGAAGATATGAGAGGTACACGAAGGCACAGCGATATAGGGGGATGCTATGGGATGTGCGCGAAAACACAGTGATATAGGAGACGGTATGAGATGTGCATGAAAACAAGGCGATATAGGGGGAAGCTATGAGAGGTGCAAAAAAATGCAGCAATATAGGAGAAGTTATGAGAGGTGCGTGAAAACAGCGATATAGGGGAAGCTATGAGAGGTGTGCGAAAACGGCGATATGGGAGAATGTATCAGAGGTGCGAGAAAACACAGCGATATAGGGGAAGTAATGAGAGGAGCGAAAACATAGCTATCTAGGTGAAGACATGACAATTGCGCGAAAACACAGCAATATAGGAGAAGCTATGAAAGGTGAGCAAAAACACGGTGATATAGGGGAAGCTGTGAGAGGTGTGCAATAACACAGCGGTAAAAATTGAATCTATGGGATGTGCGCGAAAAGACAGCGATATAGGGGAAGGTTATGAGAGGTGCGCAAGGTACAGCGATATAGGGGGGTGCTATGGGAAGTGCGTGAATACACAGCGATATAGGGGATGTTATGAGATGTGCATGAAAAACGCAAGCGATATTAGGGAAGATATAAGAGGTGCAGAAAAACACAGCGATATAGTGGAAGGTATGAGAGGTGCCCGAAAACACAGTGATATAGGGGACGCTATGGGAGGTACGCGAAAACACAGCGATAAAAGGGACGGTACGAGATGTGCATGAATACACGGCGATATTGGGGAAGCCATGAGAGGTGCGTGAAAACACAACCATATAGGGGAAGGTATGAGAGGTGTGCAAAAACACAGCGATATCGGGGAAGTTATGGGAAGTGAGCGAAAACAGGGCGATATAGGGGAAGGTATCAGAGGTGCGTGAAAACACAGCGATATAGGGGAAGGTACGAGAGGTGCCTGAAAACACAGCGATATCTGGGAAGTTATGGGAAGTGAGAGAAAACAGGGCGATATAGGGGAAGGTATGAGAGGTGCGCGAAGGCACAGCAATATAAGGGATGCTATGGAAGGTGCACAAATACACAGCGATATAGGGGACGTTATGAGATGTGCATGAAAACACGGCAATATAGGGGAAGTTATGAGAGGTGCACAAAAATACAGCGATATAGCAGAATTTATGAGAGGTGCGTGAAAACACAGTAATATAGGGCAAGGTAGGAGAGGTGCACGAAAACACAGCAATATAGGGGGAGGTATGGGAGGCGCGCGAAAACAGGGTGATACAGGGGATGGTATGAGAGGTGCGTGAAAACAGGGCGATATAGTGGAAGCTATGGGATGTGCGCGAAAACAGTGCGATATAGGGGACTTTATGGGACATGCGCGAAAACACGGCGATATAGGGGAAATTATGAGAGGTGCGCGAAAACACGGCGATACAGGGGAATTTATCAGAGGTGCGAGAAAGCACAGCGATATAGGGGACGTTATGAAATGTGCATGAAAACACAGCGATAAAGGGGAAGATATGAGAGGTGCGCGAAGGCGCAGCGATATAGGGGATGCTATGGGAGGTGCGTGAAAACACAGCGATATAGGGGGAGGTATGAGAGGTGCGCAAAAACACAGTGGTATAGGGGAAGACACGAGCGGTGCGCGTAAACACAGCGATATAGGGGAAATTATGAGAGGTGCGCGAAAACACGGCGATACAGGAGAATGTATCAGAATTGCGAGAACTCAGAGTGATATAGGGGAAGTAATGAGAGGAGTGGAAACACAGCGATATAGGTGAAGACTTGAGAGGTGCGCAAAAGCTCGGCGAAATAGGGAAGCTATGAGAGGTGAGCAATAACACAGCGATAAAGGTGAAGCTATGGGACGTGCGCGTAAAGACAACGATATAGGGGAAGCTATGAGAGGTGCGCGAAAACACAGCGATGTAGGCGAAGCCATTGGAGGTGCACGAAAACAGGGCGATATAGGGGATGGTATGAGTTGTGGATGAAAACACAGCGATATTAGGGAAGGTATGAGAGGTGCACAAAAATACAGCAATATAGAAGAAGTTATGAGCCGTGCGTGAAAACACAGCGATATAGGGGGAGGTATGGGAGCAGCTCGAAAACAGGGCGATATAGGGGAAGGTATGAGAAGGTTGCGAAGACACAGCAATATAGGGGATGCTATGGGAGGTATGCGAAAACACAGTGATATAGGGGAAGACATGAGGGGTGCGTGAAAGCAGGGCAATATAGTGGAAGCTATGAGAGGTGAGCAAAAACACGGCAATATAGGGGAAGCTATGAGAGGTGAGCAATAACACAGCGATGAAGGGGAATCTATGGGATGTGCGCAAAAAGACAGCGATATAGGGGAAGGTATGAGAGGTGCGCAAGGCAAAGCGACATAGAGGATGCTGTGAGAGGTGCGTGAATACACAGCGATACAGGGGACGTTATGAGACGTGCATGAAAACGAAGAGATATTAGGGAAGGTATGAGAGGTTCACAATAACACAGCAATATCGGAGAAGAAATGGGAGGTCCACGAAAACAGGGCGATATTGGGGAAGGTATGAGAGGTGCGAGAAGGCACAGCGATATAGGGGATGCTATGAGAGGTGCGCGACGACACAGCTATATGGGGGACGTTATGAGATGTGCCTCAAAACACAGTGATATAGGGGAAGTTACGAGAGGGGAGCAAAAATACAGCAATATAGGAGAAGTTATGAGAGGTGCGTGAAAACAGAGCGATATAGGGGGAGGTAAGAGAGGTGCACGAAAACACAGCGATATAGGGGAAGGTATGAGAGGTGTGCGAAGGCACAGCAATATAGGGGATGCTATGGGAGGTACGTGAAAACACAGTGATACAGGGGAAGACATGAGAGGTGTACGAAAACACAGCGATATAAGGGACGCTATTGGACGAGCGTGAAAACACAGTGATAGAGGAAATTATGAGAGGTGCGCGAAAACACAGTGATATAGGGGTCGGTATGAGATGTGTATGAAAACATGGCGATATAGGGGAAGGTATGAGAGGAGTGCGAAGACACAGAAATGTAGGGGATGCTATGGGAGGTGCGCGAAAACCCAGTGATATAGGGGAAGACAAGAGAAGTGCGTGAAAGCAGGGCAATATAGTGGAAGCTATGAGAGGTGTGCAATAACACAGCGATAAAGGTGAAGCTATGGGACGTGCGCGTAAAGACAACGATATAGGGGAAGCTATGAGAGGTGCGCGAAAACACAGCGATGTAGGCGAAGCCATTGGAGGTGCACGAAAACAGGGCGATATAGGGGACGGTATGAGTTGTGGATGAAAACGCAGCGATATTTGGGAAGGTATGAGAGGTGCACAAAAATACAGCAATACAGGAGAAGTTATGAGACGTGCGTGAAAACACAGCGATATAGGGGGAGGTATGGGAGGTGCTCGAAAACAGGGCGATATAGGGGAAGGTATGAGAAGGGTGCGAAGACACAGCAATGTAGGGGATGCTATGGGAGGTGTGCGAAAACACAGTGATATAGGGGAAGACATGAGGGGTGCGTGAAAGCAGGGCAATATAGTGGAAGCTATGAGAGGTGAGCAAAAACACGGCGATATAGGGGAAGCTATGAGAGGTGAGCAATAACACAGCGATGAAGGTGAATCTATGGGATGTGCGCAAAATGACAGCGATATAGGGGAAGGTATGAGAGGTGCGCAAGGCAAAGCGACATAGAGGATGCTGTGGAAGGTATGAGAGGTGCGAGAAGGCAGAGCGATATAGGGGATGCTATGGGAGGTGCGCGACGACACAGCTATATGGGGGACGTTATGAGATGTGCATCAAAACACAGTGATATAGGGGAAGTTACGAGAGGGGAGCATAAATACAGCAATATAGGGGAAGTTATGAGAGGTGCATGAAAACAGAGCGATATAGGGGGCGGTAAGAGAGGTGCACGAAAACAGAGTGATATAGGGGAAGGTATGAGCGGTGTGCGAAGGCACAGCAATATAGGGGATGCTATGGGAGGTACGTGAAAACACAGTGATACAGGGGAAAACATGAGAGGTGTACGAAAACACAGCGATATAAGGGACGCTATTGGACGAGCGTGAAAACACTGTGATATAGGGTAAGATATGAGAGCTGTGCGAGAACACAGCGATATAGAGGAAATTATGAGAGGTGCGCGAAAACACAGTGATATAGGGGTCGGTATGAGATGTGTATGAAAACATGGCGATATAGGGGAAGGTATGAGAGGAGTGCGAAGACACAGAAATATAGGGAATGCTATGGGAGGTGCGCGAAAACCCAGTGATATAGGGGAAGACAAGAGAAGTGCGTGAAAGCAGGGCAATATAGTGGAAGCTATGAGAGGTGAGCAAAAACACGGGGATATAGGGGAAGCTATGAGAGGTGAGCAATAACACAGTGATAAAGGTGATTCTATGGGATGTGCGCAAAAAGACAGCGACATAGGGGAAGGTATGAGAGGTGCGCAAGGCACAGCGAAATAGGTGATGCCATGGGAGGTGCGTGAGTACACAGCGATATAGGGGACGTTATGAGATGTGCATGAAAACGCAGCGATATTAGGGAAGGTATGAGAGGTGCACAAAAGCACAGCGATATAGGGGAAGGAATGGGTGGTGCGCGAAAACAGGGCAATAAAGGGGAAGGTATGAGAGGTGCGCGAAGGCGCAGCGATATAGGGGATGCTATGGGAGGTGCGCGAATACACAGCGATATAGGGGACAATATGAGATGTGCATAAAAACACGGCGATATAGGGGAAGTTATGAGCGGTGCACAAAAGTACAGCAATATAGGAGAAGTTATGAGAGGTGCGTGAAAACACATTGATATAGGGGAAGGTATGAAAGGTGCACAAAAACACAGCGATATAGGGGAAGATATGGGAGGTGCGCGAAAACAGGGCGATATAGTGGAAGGTATGAGAGGTGCCCGAAAACACAGCGATATAGGGGACGCTATGAGAGCTGCGTGAAAACACAGTGATATAGGGGAAGGTATGAGAGGTTTGCAAGAACACAGCGATATCGGGGAAGTTATGGGACGTGCGTGTAAACACGGCGATATTGGGGAAATTATGAGAGGTGCGAGAAAGCACAGCGATATAGGGGACGTTATGAGATGTGCATGAAAACACGGCGATATAGGGGAAATTATGAGATGTGCGCAAAAATACTTCGATATAGGGTAAGGTATGAGAGGTGCACGAAAACAGTGATGTAGGCAAAGCTATGGGAGGTGCGCGAAAACACAGCGATATAGGGGAAGGTATGAGAGGTGCACAAAAACATAGCGATATAGGGGAAGGAATGAGAGGTGCGCGAAAACACGGCGATATAGGGAAAATTGTGAGAGGTGCGCGAAAACACGGCGATACAGGGGAATGTATCAGAGATGCAAGAAAGCACAGCGATATTGGGTCGTTATGAGATGTGCATGAAAACACAGCGATATAGGGGAAGATATGAGAGGTACACGAAGGCACAGCGATATAGGGGATGCTATGGGATGTGTGCGAAAACACAGTGATATAGGAGATGGTATGAGATGTGCATGAAAACACGGTGATATAGGGGAAGTAATAAGAGGAACGAAAACATAGCGATCTAGGTGAAGACATGAGAGGTGCGCGAAAACACTGCGATATAGGGGAAGCTATGAAAGGTGAGCAAAAACACGGCGATATAGGGGAAGCTATGAGAGGTGAGCAATAACACAGTGATAAAAGTGAATCTATGGGATGTGCGCGAAGAGACAGCGATATAGGGGAAGGTATGAGAGGTGCACAAGGCACAGCGATATGGGGGATTCTATGGGAGGTGCGCGATACACAGCGATATAGGGGACGTTATGAGAAGTGCGCAAAAATACAGCAATATAGGAGAAGTTATGAGACGTGCGCGAAAACACAGCGATATAGGGGGAGGTATGGGAGGTGCTCGAAAACAGGGCGATATAGGGGAAGGTATGAGAGGAGTGCGAAGGCACAGCAATATAGGGGATCCTATGGGAGGTGCGCGAAAACACAGTGATATACTGGAAGACATGAGAGGTGCGTGAATGCAGGACAATATAGTAGTAGCTATGAGAGGTGAGCAATAAAACAGTGATAAAGGTGAATCTATGAGATGTGCATGAAAACGCAGCGATATTAGGGAAGTTATGAGAGGTTCACAAAAGCACAGCGACATAGGAGAATGAATGGGAAGTGTGCGAAAACAGGGCGATATAGGCGAAGGTATGAGAAATGCGCGAAGGCACAGCAATATGTGGGAGGCTATGGGAGGTGTGCGACTACACAGTAATATGGGGACGTTATGAGATGTGCATAAAAACACAGCGATATGGGGGAAGTTATGAGAGGTGCGCAAAAATGCAGCAATATAGGAGAAATTATGAGAGGTGCGAGAAAACACGGCGATACAGGGGAATGTATCAGTGGAGCGAGAAAGCACAGCGATATAGGGGACGCTATGGGACGTGCGCAAAAAAACAGTGATATAGGGGAAGGTATGAGAGGTGTGCGAGAACACGGCAATATAGGGGAAATTGTAAGAGGTGCACGAAAACATGTCAATAGAGGGGAATGTATCAGAGTGCGAGAAAACACGGCGATATAGGGGAAGTAATGATAGGAGCAAAAACATAACGATATAGGTGAAGACATGCGAGGTGCGTGAAAACACGGCGATATAGGGGAAGCTATGAGAGGTGAGCAATAACACAGCAATCAAGGTGAAGCTATAGGATGTGCGCGAAAACAGCGATGATATAGTGGAAGGAATGAGAGGTGCACAAAAACACAGCGATTTCGGGGAAGTTATGGGAAGTGAGCGAAAACAGGGCGATATAGGGCAAAGTATGAGAGGTACGCGAAGGCACAGTTATATAGAGGTGCTATGGGAGGTGCACGAATACAAAGCGATATAGGGGACGCTATGGGACGTGCGCGAAAACAAGGCGATATAGGGGAAATTATGAGAGGTGTGCGAAAAAACGGCGATACAGGGGAATGTATCAGAGGTGCAAGAAAACACAGCGATATAGGGGACGTTATGAGATGTGCACGAAAACGCAACGATATAGGGGAATGTATAGGAGGTGCGAAAAAACAAGGTGATATAGGGGAAGCTATGAGAGGTGCACGAAGGCACAGCGATATAGGGGATGCTATGGGATGTGCGAGAAAACACAGTGATATAGGGGACGGTATGAGATGTGTATGAAAACACGGCGATATAGGGGAATCTATGAGAGGTGCGCGAAAACACGGAGATATAGGGGAAAGTATGAGAGGTGTGCAAAAACTTGGCGTTACAGGGGAATGCATCAGAGGTGCGAGAAAAAACAGCGATATAGGGGAAGACATGAGAGGTGCGCAAAAACAGGGCGATATGGGAGAATGTATCAGAGGTGCGAGAAAACACAGTGATATACGGGAAGTAATGAGAGGAACGAAAGCATAGCGATCTAGGTGAAGACATGAGAGGTGCGCGAAAAGACGGCGATATAGGGGAAGGTATGGGAGGTGCGCAAAGCACAGCGATATAGGAGAAGGAATGGGAGGTGCGTGAAAACATGGCGATATAGGGGAATGTATGAGAGGTGCGCGAAGGCACAGCGATATAGGGGATGTTATGGGAAGTGCGCAACTACACAGCGATATAGGGGATGTTATGAGGTGTGCATAAAAACATGGCTCATATAGTGGAAGTTATGAGAGGTGCGCAAAAATACAGCAATATAGGAAACGTTATGACAGGTGCGTGAAAACACAGCGATGTAGGGGGAGGTATGAGAGGTGCACGAATGAGAGGTGCATGAAAACACAGCGATATAGGGGAAGGTAAGGGAGGTGCTCGAAAACAGGGTGATATAGGGGAAGGTATGAGAGGTGTGCGAAGGCACAGCAATGTAGGGGATGCTATGGGAGGTGCGTGAAAACACAGTGATACAGGGGAAGACATGAGAGGTGCGCGAAAACACAGCGATATAAGGGACGCTATTGGACGTGCGCGAAAACACAGTGATATAGAGGAAGATATGAGAGATGTGCGAGAACACGGCGATATAGGGGAAATTATGAGAGGTGTGCGAAAACACGGTGATACAGGGGAATGTATCAGAAGTGCGAGAACTCAGAGCGATATAGGGGAAGTAATGAGAGGAGCGGAAACACCGATATAGGTGAAGACATGAGAGGTGTGCGAAAACACGTCGAAATAGGGGAAGCTATGAGAGGTGAGCAATAACACAGCGATAAAGGTGAAGCTATGGGATGTGCGCGAAAAGACAGCGATATAGGGGAAGGTATGAGAGGTGCGCGAAACCAGCGATATAGGGGATGTTATGAGAGGTACGTGAATACACAGCGATATAGGGGACGTTATGAGATGTGCATGAAAACGCTGCGATATTAGGGAAGATATAAGAGGTGCACAAAAACACAGCGATATAGGAGAAGTTATGAGAGGTGTGTGAAAACACAGCGATATAGGGGAAGATATGAGAGGTGCAAGAAAACACAGCAATATAGGGGAAGGAATGAGAGGTGCGCGAAAACAGGGCGATATAGAGGAAGGTATGAGAGATGCGCGGAGGCACAGTGATATAGGCGGAGGTATGAAAGGTGCATGAAAACACAGCGATATAGGGGAAGTTATGGGAGGTGCTCGAAAACAGGGCGATGTAGGGGAAGTTATGAGAGGAGTGCAAAGACACAGCTATATAGGGGATGCTATGGGAGGTGCGCGAAAACACAGTGATATAGGGGAAGACATGAGAGGTGCGTGAAAGCAGGGCGATATAGTGGAAGCTATGACAGGTGAGCAAAAACACAGCGATATAGGGGAAGCTATGAGAGGTGAGCAATAACACAGTGATAAAGGTGAATCTATGGGATGTGCGAAAAACACAGCGATATAGGGGAAGGTATGAGAGGTGTGTGAAAACACAGCGATATAGGGGACGGTATGAGAGGTGTGTGAAAACACAGCAATATAGGGGACGGTACGAGATGTGCATGAATACACGGCGATAGTCGGAAAACCATGAGAGGTGCGCGAAAACACAGCGATATAGGGGATGTTATGGGAGGTGCGTGAATACACAGTGATATACGGGACGTTATGAGATGTGCATGAAAACGCAGCGATATTAGGGAAGGTATGAGAGGTTCACAAAAACACAGTGACATAGGAGAATGAATGGGAGGTGCGCGAAAACAGGGCGATGTAGGCGAAGGTATGAGAGGTGCGCAAAGGCACAGCAATATAGGGGATGCTATGGGAGGTGCACGACTACACAGTGATATAGGGGATGTTATGAGATGTGCATAAAAACACGGCAATATAGGGGAAGTTATGAGAGGTGCGCAAATATGCAGCAATATAGGAGAAGTTATGAGAGGTGCGTGAAAACACAGCGATATAGGGGAAGGTATGAGAGGTGTACGAAAACAGAGTGATATAGGAGAAGGAATGGGAGGTGTGCGAAAACAGGGCGATATAGGGGAAGGTATGAGAGGTGCGCGAAAAAACCGTGATATAGAGGAAGACATGAGAGGTACGCAAAAATAGGGCAATATAGTGGAAGCTATGGGATGTGCGCGAAAACACGGCGAAACAGGGGAATGTATCAGAGGTGCGGTAAAACACAGCGATATAGGGGACGCTATGGGACGTGTGCAAAAAAACAGCGATATAGGTGAAGACATGCGAGGTGCGCGAAAACACGGCGATATAGGGGAAGCAATGAGAGGTGAGCAATAACACAGCGATGTAGGCGAAGCCATGGGAAACAGGGCGATATAGGGGACGCTATGAGAGCTGCGTGAAGGTACAGCGGTATAGGGGATGCTATGGGAGGTGCGTGAATACACAGCAATATAGGGAACGTTATGAGATGTGCATGAAAACACGGCCAAATTGGGGAAGCCATGAGAGGTGTGCGAAAATACAGCGATATAGGGGAAGGTATTGGACGTGTGTGAAAACAGGGCGATATAGGGGAAGGTATGAGAGCTGCGCGAAGGCACAGCAATATAGTGCAAGCTATGGGATGTGTGCGAAAACACGGCGATACAGGGGAATGTATCAGAGGTGCGAGAAAACGCAGCGATATAGGGGACGCTATGGGACGTGCACGAAAACACAGTGATATAGGGGGAGGTATGAGAGGTGTGCGAGAACACGGCGATATATGGGAAATTATAAGAGGTGCGTGAAAACATGGCGATATAGGGGAATTAATGATAGGAGCGAAAACATAGCGACATAGGTGAAGACATGCGAGGTGCGCAAAAACACGGCAATATAAGGGAAGCTATAAGAGGTGAGCAATAACACAGCGATAAACGTGAAGCTATGGGATGTGCGCGAAAAGACAGTGATATAGGGGAATGTATGAGAGGTGTGCGAAAACAGCAATGTATAACACAGCGATATAGGGGACGGTATGAGATGTTCATGAATACACGGCGATATTGGGGAAGCCATGAGAGGTGCTCGAAAATGCAGCAATATAGGGGAAGGTATCAGAGGTGTGCAAAAACACAGCGATATAGGGAAGGTATGAGAGGTGCACGAAAACATAGTGTTATAGGGGAAGATATGGGAGCTGCGCGAAAACAGGGTGATATAGGGGAAGGTATGAGAGGTGCCCGAAAACACAGCGATATAGGCGACGCTATGGGACGTGCACGAAAACACAGCGATATAGGGGAAAGTATGAGAGGTGCACGAAAACTTGGCGGTACAAGGGAATGCATCAGGGTTGCGAGAAAAAACAGCGATGTAGGGGAAGACATGAGAGGTGCGAGAAAACAGGGCAATGTACTGGAAGCTATGGGATGTGCGCGAAAACAGGGCGATATAGTGGAAGGTATGAGAAGTGCGCGAAAACACAGCGATATAGGGGACGCTATGGGACGTGCGCAAAAGCACAGTGATATAGGGGAAGGTATGAGAGGTGCGCGAAAACACGGCGATATGGGAGAATGTATCAGAGGTGCGAGAAAAGACAGCGATATAGGAGAAGTAATGAGAGGAGCGAAAACATAGCGATCTAGGTGAAGACCTCAGAGGTGCGCGAAAACACAGTGATATAGGGGAAGCTATGAGAGGTGAGCAAAAACACGGCGATATAGGAGAAGCTATGAGAGGCGAGCAATAACACAGCGATAAAGGTGAATCTATGGGATGTGCATGAAAAGACAGCGATCTAGGTGAAGACATGACAGGTGCGCGAAAACACGGCGATATAGGGGAAGCTATGAGAGGTGAGGAAAAAAACGGCGATATAGGGGAAGCTGTGAGAGGTGTGCAATAACACAGCGATAAAGTTGAATCTATGGGATGTGCGCGAAAAGACAGCGATATAGGGGAAGGTATGAGAGGTGCGCAAGGCACAGTGATATAGGGGATGCTATGGGAGGTGCATGAATACCCAGCGATATAGGGGACGTTATGAGATGTGCATGAAAACGATGCGATATTAGGGAAGATATAAGAGGTGCACAAAAACACAGCGATATAGGAGAAGTTATGAGAGGTGTGCGAAAACACAGCGATATAGGGGAAGGTATGAGAGGTGCACAAAAACATAGCGATATAGGGGAAGGAATGAGAGGTGCGCGAAAACACGGCGATATAGGAGAAGCTATGAGAGGCGAGCAATAACACAGCGATAAAGGTGAATCTATGGGATGTGCATGAAAAGACAGCGATATAGGGGAAGGTATGAGAGGTGCGCAAGGCACAGCGATATAGGGGATGCCATGGGAGGTGCGTGAATACACAGTGATATAGGGGACGTTACGAGATGTGCACAAAAACACAGCGATATAGGGGAAGGAATGGGAGGTGCACGAAAACAGGGCAATAAAGGGGAAGGTATGAGAGGTGCGCGAAGGCGCATCGATATAGGGGATGCTATAGGAGGTGCGCGAATACACAGTAATATAGGGGACATTATGAGATGTGCATAAAAACACGGCGATATAGGGGAAGTTATGAGAGGTGCGCAAAAGTACAGCAATATAGGAGAAGTTATGAGAGGTGCATGAAAACACAGCGATATACGGGGAGGTATGAGAGGTGCACGAAAACACAGCGATATAGGGGAAGGTATGGGAGGTGCTCGAAAACAGGGTGATATAGGGGAAGTTATGAGAGGTGTGCGAAGGCACAGCAATGTAGGAGATGCTATGGGAGGTGCGTGAAAACACAGTGATACAGGGGAAGACATGAGAGGTGCGTGAAAACACAGCGATATAAGGGACGCTATTGGACGTGCGCGAAAACACAGTAATATAGGGGAAGATATGAGAGGTGTGCGAGAACACGGCGATGCAGGGGAATGTATCAGAAGTGCGAGAACTCAGAGCGATATAGGGGAAGTAATGAGAGGAGCGGAAACACCGATATAGGTGAAGACATGAGAGGTGCGCGAAAACACGTCGAAATAGGGGAAGCTATGAGAGGTGAGCAATAACACAGTGATAAAGGTGAAGCTATGGGATGTGCGCGAAAAGACAGCGATATAGGGGAAGGTATGAGAGGTGCGCAAGGCACAGCGATATAGGGGATGCCATGGGAGGTGCGTGAATACACAGCGATACAGAGGACGTTACGAGATGTGCATGAAAACACGGCGATATTAGGGAAGGTATGAGAGGTGCACAAAAACACAGCGATATAGGGGAAGGAATGGGAGGTGCACGAAAACAGGGCAATAAAGGGGAAGGTATGAGAGGTGCGCGAAGGCGCATCGATATAGGGGATGCTGTAGGAGGTGCGCGAATACACAGCAATATAGGGGACATTATGAGATGTGAATATAAACACGGTGAAATAGGGGAAGTTATGAGAGGTGCGCAAAAGTACAGCAATATAGGAGAAGTTATGAGAGGTGCATGAAAACACAGCGATATACGGGGAGGTATGAGAGGTGCACGAAAACACAGCGATATAGGGGAAGGTATGGGAGGTGCTCGAAAACAGGGTGATATAGGGGAAGTTATGAGAGGTGTGCGAAGGCACAGCAATGTAGGGGATGCTATGGGAGGTGTGCGAAAACACAGTGATATAGGGGAAGATATGAGAGGTGTGCGAGAACACGGCGATATAGGAGAATGTATCAGAATTGCGAGAACTCAGAGCAATATAGGGGAAGTAATGAGAGGAGCAGAAACACAGCGATATAGGTGAAGACTTGAGAGTTGTGCAAAAACTCGGCGAAATAGGGAAGCTATGAGAGGTGAGCAATAACACAGCGATAAAGGTGAAGCTATGGGATGTGCATTTAAAGACAAAGATACAGGGGAAGCTATGAGCGGTGCGTGAAAACACAGCGATGTAGGCGAAGCCATTGTAGATGCTCGAAAACAGGGCGATATAGGGGACGGTATGAGTTGTGGATGAAAACGCAGCGATATTAGGGAAGGTAAGAGAGGTGCACAAAAGCACAGCAATATAGGAGAAGTTATGAGAGGTGTGTGAAAACACAGCGATATAGGGGAAGGTATGAGAGGTGCACGAAAACACAGCGATATAGGGGAAGGAATGGGAGGTGCGCAAAAGCAGGGCGATAAAGGGGAAGGTATGAGAGGTGGGCGAAGACACAGCGATATCGGGGTTGCTATGGGAGGTGCGCGAATACACAGCGATATAGGGAACGTTATGAGATGTGTATAAAAACACAGCGATATAGGGGAAGTTATGAGAGGTGCACAAAAATACAGCAGTATAGGAGAAGTTATGAGACGTTCGTGAAAACACAGCGATATAGTGGGAGGTATGGGAGGTGCTCGAAAACAGGGCGATATAGGGGAAGGTATGAGAGGTGTGCGAAGACACAGCAATATAGGGAATGCTATGGGAGGTGTGCGAAAACACAGTGATATAGGGGAAATTATGAGAGGTGCGCGAAAACACAGCGATGTAGGCGAAGCCATTGGAGGTGCACGAAAACAGGGCGATATAGGGGACGGTATGAGTTGTGGATGAAAACACAGCGATATTAGGGAAGGTATGAGAGGTGCACAAAAATACAGCAATATAGGAGAAGTTATGAGACGTGCGTGAAAACACAGCGATATAAGAGGAGGTATGGGAGGTGCTCGAAAACAGGGCGATATAGGGGAAGGTATGAGAAGGATGCGAAGACACAGCAATATAGGGGATGCTATGGGAGGTGTGCGAAAACACATTGATATAGGGGAAGACATGAGGGGTGCATGAAAGCAGGGCAATATAGTGGAAGCTATGTGCGGTGAGCAAAAACACGGCGATATAGGGGAAGCTATGAGAGGTGAGCAATAACACGGTGATGAAGGTGAATCTATGGGATGTGCGCAAAAAGACAGCGATATAGGGGAAGGTATGAGAGGTGCGCAAGGCACAGCAACATAGAGGATGCTGTGGTAGGTGCATGAATACACAGCGATACAGGGGACGTTATGAGACGTGCATGAAAACGAAGAGATATTAGGGAAGGTATGAGAGGTGCACAATAAAACAGCAATATCGGAGAAGAAATGGGAGGTCCACGAAAACAGGGCGATGTAGGGGAAGACATGAGAGGTGCGAGAAAACAGGGCAATGTACTGGAAGCTATGGGATGTGCGCGAAAACAGGGCGATATAGTGGAAGGTATGAGAAGTGCGCGAAAACACAGCGATATAGGGGACGCTATGGGACGTGCGCAAAAGCACAGTGATATAGGGGAAGGTATGAGAGGTGCGAGAAGACACAGCGATATAGGGGATGCTATGGGAGGTGCGCGACGACACAGCTATATGGGGGACGTTATGAGATGTGCATCAAAACACAGTGATATAGGGGAAGTTACGAGAGGGGAGCAAAAATACAGCAATATAGGAGAAGTTATGAGAGGTGCGTGAAAACAGAGTGATATAGGGGGAGGTAAGAGAGGTGCACGAAAACACAGCAATATAGGGGAAGGTATGAGCGGTGTGCGAAGGCACAGCAATATAGGGGATGCTATGGGAGGTACGTGAAAACACAGTGATACAGGGGAAGACATGAGAGGTGTACAAAAACACAGCGATATAAGGGACGCTATTGGATGAGCGTGAAAACACAGTGATATAGGGTAAGATATGAGAGCTGTGCGAGAACACGGCGATATAGAGGAAATTATGAGAGGTGCGCGAAAACACAGTGATATAGGGGTCGGTATGAGATGTGTATGAAAACACGGCGATATAGGGGAAGGTATGAGAGGAGTGCGAAGACACAGCAATGTAGGGGATGCTATGGGAGGTGCGCGAAAACCCAGTGATATAGGGGAAGACAAGAGAGGTGCGTGAAAGCAGGGCAATATAGTGGAAGCTATGAGAGGTGAGCAAAAACACAGCGATATAGGGGAAGCTATAAGAGGTGAGCAATAACACAGTGATAAAGGTGATTCTATGGGATGTGCGCAAAAAGACAGCGATATAGGGGAAGTTATGAGAGGTGCACAAAAACACAGCGATATAAGAGAATGAATGGGAGGTGCGCGAAAACAGGACGATATAGGTGAAGGTATGAGAGGTGCGCGAAGGCACAGCGATATAGGGGATGCTATGGGAGGTGCGTGAATACACAGTGATATAGGGGAAGACATGAGGGGTGCGCGAAAGCAGGGCAATATAGTGGAAGCTATGACAGGTGAGCAAAAACACGGCGATATAGGGGAAGCTATAAGAGGTGAGCAATAACACAGTGATAAAGGTGATTCTATGGGATGTGCACAAAAAGACAGCGATATAGGGGAAGTTATGAGAGGTGCACAAAAACACAGCGATATAAGAGAATGAATGGGAGGTGCGCGAAAACAGGACGATATAGGGGAAGGTATGAGAGGTGCGCGAAGGCACAGCGATATAGGGGATGCTATGGGAGGTGCGTGAATACACAGTGATATAGAGGAAGACATGAGGGGTGCGCGAAAGCAGGGCAATATAGTGGAAGCTATGAGAGGTGAGCAAATACACGGCGATATAGGGGAAGCTATGAGAGGTGAGCGAAAACACGGCGATATAGGGGAAGCTATGAGAGGTGAGCAATAACACAGCGATGAAGGTGAATCTATGGGATGTGCACAAAAATACAGCAATATAGGAGAAGTTATGAGAGGTGCGTGAAAACAGAGCGATATAGGGGGAGGTAAGAGAGGTGCACGAAAACACAGCAATATAGGGGAAGGTATGAGCGGTGTGCGAAGGCACAGCAATATAGGGGATGCTATGGGAGGTACGTGAAAACACAGTGATACAGGGGAAGACATGAGAGGTGTACGAAAACACAGCGATATAAGGGACGCTATTGGATGAGCGTGAAAACACAGTGATATAGGGTAAGATATGAGAGCTGTGCGAGAACACGGCGATATAGAGGAAATTATGAGAGGTGCGCGAAAACACAGTGATATAGGGGTCGGTATGAGATGTGTATGAAAACACGGCGATATAGGGGAAGGTATGAGAGGAGTGCGAAGACACAGCAATGTAGGGGATGCTATGGGAGGTGCGCGAAAACCCAGTGATATAGGGGAAGACAAGAGAGGTGCGTGAAAGCAGGGCAATATAGTGGAAGCTATGAGAGGTGAGCAAAAACACGGCGATATAGGGGAAGCTATAAGAGGTGAGCAATAACAGTGATAAAGGTGATTCTATGGGATGTGCACAAAAAGACAGCGATATAGGGCAAGTTATGAGAGGTGCACGAAGGCACAGTGATATAAGAGAATGAATGGGAGGTGCGCGAAAACAGGACGATATAGGGGAAGGTATGAGAGGTGCGCGAAGGCACAGCGTGAATACACAGTGATATAGGGGAAGACATGAGGGGTGCGCGAAAGCAGGGCAATATAGTGGAAGCTATGAGAGGTGAGCGAAAACACGGCGATATAGGGGAAGCTATGAGAGGTGAGCAATAACACAGCTGTGAAGGTGAATCTATGGGATGTGCGCAAAAAGAAAGCGATATAGGGGAAGGTATGAGAGGTGCGCGAAAACACGGCGATACAGGGGAATGTATCAGAGGTGCAAGAACACAGAGCGACATAGGGGAAGTAATGAGAGGAGCGGAAACACAGCAATATAGGTGAAGACATGAGAGGTGCGTGAAAACACAGCGATATAGGGGGAGGTATGGGAGGTGCTCAAAAACAGGGCAACATAGGGGAAGGTATGAGAGGAGTGCGAAGACACAGCAATATCGGGGATGCTATGGGAGGTGCGCGAAAACCCAGTGATATAGGGGAAGACAAGAGAGGTGCGTAAAAGCAGGGCAATATAGTGGAAGCTATGAGAGGTGAGCAAAAACACTGCGATATAGGGGAAGCTATGAGAGGTGAGCAGTAACACAGTGATAAAGGTGATTCTATGGGATGTGCGCAAAAAGACCGCGATATAGGGGAAGGTATGGGAGGTGTACAAAAACACAGCGATATAGGAGAATGAATGGGAGGTGCGCGAAAACAGGGCGATATAGGGGAAGGTATGAGAGGTGCGCGAAGGCACAGCGATATAGGGGATGCTATGGGAGGAGCGCGTATACACAGCGATATAGGGGACGTTAGAAGATGTGCATGAAAACACGGCAATATAGGGGAAGGTATGAGATGTGCGAAAAAATATAGCGATATAGGAGAACTTATGAGAGGTACGTAAAAACACAACGAAATGGGGGAGGTATGAAAGGTGCACGAAAACACAGCGATATAGGGGAAGGAATGAGAGGTGCATGAAAACACGGCGATATAGGAGTCGTTATGAGATGTGCATGAAAACACGGCAATATAGGGGAAGGTATGAGACCTGCGCAAAAATACAGCGATATAGGAGAAGTTATGAGAGATGCGTGAAAACACAGCGATATAGGGAAGGTATGAGAGGTGCGAGAAGGCACAGTGATATAGGGGATGCTATGGAAGGTGCGCGACGACACAGCGATATAGGGGACGTTATGAGATGTACATCAAAACTCAGTGATATAGGGGAAGTTACGAGAGGGGAGCAAAAATACAGCAATATAAGAGAAGTTATGACGTGTTTGAAAACACAGCGATATAGGGGGAGGTATGAGAGGTGCACGAAAACACAGCGATATAGGGGAAGGTATGAGAGGTGTGCAAAGGCACAGCAATATAGGGGTTGCTATGGGAGGTACGTGAAAACAGAGTGATACAGGGGAAGACATGAGAGGTGTACGAAAACACAGCGATATAAGGGACGCCATTGTACGAACGCGAAAACACAGTGATATAGGGGAAGATATGAGAGCTGTGCGAGAACATGGCGATATAGAGGAAATTATGAGATGTGCGCGAAAACACGGCGATACAGGGGAATGTATGAGAGGTGCGAGAACACAGAGCGATATAGGGGAATTAATGAGAGGAGCGGAAACACCGATATAGGTGAAGACATGACAGGTGCGTGAAAACACGACGAAATAGGGGAAGCTATGAGAGGTGAGCAATAAGACAGCGATAAAGTTGAAGCTATGGGATGTGCACGAAAAGACAGCGCTATAGAGGAAGCTATGAGAGGTGCACGAAAACACAGCGATATAGGCGAAGCCATGGGAGGTGCGCGAAAACAGGGCAAAATAGGGGATGGTATGAGAGGTGCGTGAAGGCACAGCGGTATAGGGGATGCTATGGGAGGTGCGTGAATACACAGTGATATAGGGGACGTTATGAGATGTGCATGAAAACACGGCGATATTGGGGAGAACATGAGAGGTGTGCGAAAAGACAGCGATATAGGGGAAGGTATGGGAGGTGTGCGAAAACATGGTGATAAAGGGGACGGTATGAGAGGTTCGCAAAGGAACAGACATATAGGGGATGCTATGGGAGGTACTCGAATACACAGCGATATAGGGGACGTTAAGAGATGTGCATGAAAACACAGCGATATTGGGGTAGCCATGAGAGGGGCGCAAAAATACAGCGATATAGGAGAATTTATGAGAGGTGCGTGAAAACACAGCGATATAGGGGGAGGTATGAGAGGTGAGTAATAACACAGCGATAAAGGGGAAGCTATGGAATGTGCGTGAAAGCACAGCGATATAGGGGACGGTATGAGATGTGCATGAATACACGGCGATATTGGGGAAGCCATGAGTGGTGCACGAAAACACAGCGATATAGGGGAAGGTATGAGAGGTGTGCAAAACCACAGCGATATAGGAGAAGTTATGAGAGGTGCGTGAAAACACAGCGATATAGGGGAAGGTATGAGAGGTGCACGAAAACACAGCGATATCGGGGAAGCTGTGGGAGGTGCGCGAAAACAGGGCGATATAGGGTAAGGTATGAGAGGTGTGCGAAGGCACAGTGATATAGGGTATGGTATGGGAGGTGCGTGAATACACAGCGATATACGGGACATTATGAGATGTGCATGAAAACACGGTAATATAGGGGAATGTATGAGATGTCTGCAAAAGAACAGCGATATAGGAGAAGTTATGAGAGGTGCGTGAAAACACAGCGATATCGGGGAAGGTATGAAAGGTGCACGAAAACACAGCGATATAGGCGACGCTATGGGACGTGCGCAAAAAGACGGCGTAATAGGGGAAATCATGAGAGGTGTGCGAAATCACTGCGATATGGGAGAATGTATCAGAGGTGCGAGAAAACACAGTGATATAGGGGAAGTAATGAGAGGAGCGAAAACATAGCGATCTAGGTGAAGACATGAGAGGTGTGCGAAAACACGGCGATATAGGGGAAGCTATGAGAGGTGAGCAAAAACACGGCAATATAGGGGAAGCTATGAGAGGTGAGCAATAACACAGAGATAAAGGTGAATCTATGGGATGTGCGTGAAAAGACAGCGATATAGGGGAAGGTATGAGAGGTGCGCAAGGCACAGCATTATAGGGGATGCTATGGGAGGTGCGTGAATACACAGCGATATAGGGGACGTGATGTGATGTGCATGAAAACGCAGCGATATTAGGGAAGGTATCAGAGGTGCACAAAAACACAAGGATATAGGAGAAGTTATGAGAGGTGTGTGAAAACACAGCTATATAGGGGAAGGTATGAGAGGTGTGTGAAAACACAGCGATATAGGGAAAGGTATGAGAGGTGCACGAAAACACGGCGATATAGGGGCCGTTATGAGATGTGCATGAAAACGCGGCAATATAGGGGAAGGTATGAGATGTGCGCAAAAATACAGCGATACAGGAGAAGTTATGAGAGGTGCGTGAAAACACAGCGATGTAGGGAAGGTATAAGATGTGCAAGAAAACACAGCGATATAGGCGACGCTATGGGACGTGTGCGAAAAGACGGCGTAATAGGGGAAATCATGAGCGGTGCGCGAAATCACGGCGATATGGGAGAATGTATCAGAGGTGCGAGAAAACACAGCGATATAGGGGAAGTAATGAGAGGAGCGAAAACATAGCGATCTAGGTGAAGACATGAGAGGTGCGCGAAAACACGGCGATATAGGGGAAGCTATGAGAGGTGAGCAAAAACACGGCGATATAGGGGAAGCTATGAGAGGTGAGCAATAACACAGAGATAAAGGTAAATCTATGGGATGTGCGCGAAAAGACAGCGATATAGGGGACATTATGAGATGTGCATAAAAATACGGAGATATTAGGGAAGGTATGAGAGGTGCACAAAAACACAAGGATATAGGAGAAGTTATGAGAGGTGTGTGAAAACACAGCGATATAGGAGAAGGTATGAGAGGTGCACAAAAACACAGTGATATAGGGGAAGGAATGAGAGGTGCGCGAAAACAGGGTGATATAGGGAAAGGTATGAGAGGTGTGCGAAGACACAGCAATATAGGGGATGCTATGGGAGGTGCGTGAAAACACAGCGATATAGGGGAATGTATGAGAGGTGCACAAAAACCTTGCAATATATGTTAAGCTATGAGAGGTGTACGAGTACAGAGCGATATAGCGGAAGGTGTGGGAGGTGCACGAAAACACGGCGATATAGGGGAAGGTATGGGAGGTGCTCGAAAACACAGTGATATAGAGGAAGGTATGGGAGGTGCGTGAAAACACAGTGATATAGGGGAAGTAATGAGAGGAGTGAAAACATAGCGATGTCAGCGAAGCTGTGGGAGGTGTGCGAAAACAAAGCGATATAGGGGACGTTATGAGATGTGCATAAAAACACGGCGATATAGGGGAAGTTATGAGAGATGCGCAAAAATACAGCAATATAGGAGAAATTATGAGAGGTGCGTGAAAACACAGCGATATACGGGGAGGTATGAGAGGTGCACGAAAACACAGCGATATAGGGTAAGGAATCGGAGGTGCACGAAAACAGGGTGATAAAGGGGAATGTATGAGAGGTGCGCGAAGCTACAGCGATATAAGGGATGCTATGGGAGGTGCGCGACGACACAGCGATATAGGGGACATTATGAGATGTGCATCAAAACACAGTGATAAAGGGGAAGTTACGAGAGGGGAGCAAAAATACAGCAATATAGGAGAAGTTATGAGAGGTGCGTGAAAACACAGCAATATAGGGGGAGGTATGAGAGGTGTGCGAAGGCACAGCAATATAGGGGATGCTATGGGAGGTACGTGAAAACACAGTGATACAGGGGAAGACATGAGAGGTGTACGAAAACACAGCGATATAAGGGACGCTATTGGACGTGCACGAATACACAGTGATATAGGGGAAGATATGAGAGCTGTGCGAGAACACGGTGATATAGAGGAAATTATGAGAGGTGCGCGAAAACACGGCGATACAGGGGAATGTATCAGAGATGCGAGAACACAGAGCAATATAGGGGAAGTAATGAGAGCAGCGGAAACACAGCAATATAGGTGAAGACATGAGAGGTGCGTGAAAACACAGCGATATAGGGGGAGGTGTGAAAGGTGCACGAAAACATAGCGATATAGGGGAAGGTATGGGAGGTGCTCGAAAACAGTGCGATATAGGGGTAGGCATGAGAGGTGTGCAAAGGAACAGCGATATAGGGGATGCTATGGGAGATGCGCGGATATACAGCGATATAGGGGACCTTAAGAGATGTGCATGAAAACATAGCGATATTGGGGAAGCCATGAGAGGGGCGCAAAAATACAGCGATATAGGAGAAGTTATGAGAGGTGCGTGAAAACACTGCCCTATAGGGGGAGGTATGAGAGGTGAGCAATAACACAGCGATAAAGGTGAAGCTATTGGATGTGCGTGAAAAAACAGCGATATAGGGGAAGGTATGAGAGGTGTGCGAAAACAGCAATGTAGGCGAAGCTATGGGAGGTGCGCGAAAACACAGCAATATAGGGGACAGTATGAGATGTGTATCAATACACGGCAATATTGGGGAAGCCCTGAGAGGTGCGCGAAAACACAGCGATATAGGGGAAGGTATGAGAGGTGCACGAAAACACAGTGATATCGGGGAAGCTATGGGAGGTGCGCGAAAAACGGGCGATATAGGGGAAGGTATGAGAGGTGCACGAAGGCACAGCTATATAGGGGATGCTATGGGAGGTGCGCGAAAAAACAGTGATTAAGGGGAAGACATGAGAGGTGCGCAAAAACAGGACAATATAGTGGAAGCTGTGGGATGTTCACGAAAACACGGCGATACAGGGGAATGTATCAGAGGTGCGAGAAAACACAGTGATATAGGGGACGCTATGGGAGGTGCGTGAAAACACAGTGATATAGAAGAAGGTATGAACGGTGTGCGAGAACACAGCGATATAGGGGAATGTATCAGAGGTGCGAGAAAACACAGCGATATAGGGGAAGTAATGATAGGAGCGAAAACATAGCGATATAGGTGAAGACATGCGAGGTGAGTGAAAACACAGCGATATAGGGGAATGTATGAGAGGTGCACGAAAACACAGCGATATAGGGGAAGGTATGGGAGGTGCGCAAAAATACAGCGATATAGGAGAAGTTAAGAGAGGTGTGCGAAAACTGGGCAATATAGGGGAAGGTATGAGAGGTGCACGAAGACACAGCGATATAGGGGATGCTATGGGAGGTGCGCGACAACACAGTGATATAGGGGACGCTATGGGATGTGCGCGAAAACACGGCGATATAGGGGAAATTATGAGAGGTGCGCGAAAACACGGCGATACAGGGGAATGTATCAGAGATGCGAGAAAACACAGCAATATAAGGGAAGTAATGAGAGGAGCGAAAACATAGCGATATAGGTGAAGACACGAGAGGTGCAAGAAAATACGGCGATATAGTGGAAGCTATGAGAGGTGAGCAAAAACACGGCGACATAGGGGAAGGAATGGGAGGTGTGCAAAAACAGGGTGATAATGGGGAAGGTATGAGAGGTCCGCGAAGGCACAGCCATATAGGGGATTCAATGGGAGGTGCGCGAATACACAGCGATATAGGGGACGTTATGAGATGTGCATAAAAACACGGTGATATAGGGGAAGGTATGAGAGGTGCCCGAAAACACAGCGATATAGGGGACGCTATGGGAAGTGCGCGAAAACACAGTGATATAGGGGAAGTAATGAGAGGAGCGAAAACATAGCGATGTCAGCGAAGCTATGGGAGGTGCGTGGAAACACAGCGATATCGGGGAAGGTATGGGAGGTGAGAGAAAACAGGGCGATATAGAGGAAGGTAAGATAGGTATGCGAAGGCACAGTTATATAGGGAATGCTATGGGAGGTGCGCGAATACACAGCGATATAGGGGACGTTATGAGATGTGCATGAAAACACGGCAATATCGGGGAAGGTATGAGAGGTGCGCAAAAATACAGCGATATAGCAGAATTTATGAGAGGTGCGTGAAAACACAGCGATATAGGGGAAGGTATTAGAGGTGCGCGAACTCAGGGCGATATAGGGGATAGTATGAGAGGTGCGCGAAAAAAGGGCAATATAGTGGAAGCTATGGGATGTGCGCCAAAACAGGGCGATATAGAGGAATGTATGAGAGGTGCCCGAAAACACAGCGATATAAGGGACGCTATGGAGCGTGTGCAAAAACACGGCGATAGAGGGGAAATTATGACAGTTGCGCGAAAATACGGCGATACAGGGGAATGTATCAGAGGTGTGGTAAAACACAGCGATATAGGGGACGCTATGGGACGTGCGTGAAAAGACAGTGATATAGGGGAAGGTATGAAAGGTGTGCGAGAACATGACGATATAAGGGAATGTATCAGAGGTGCGAGAAAACACAGCAATATAGGGGAATTAATGATAGGAGCGAAAACATGGCGATATAGGTGAAGACATGCGAGGTGCATGAAACCACGGCGATATAGGGGAAGCTATGATAGGTGAGCAATAACACAGCGATAAAGGTGAAGCTATGAGATGTGCACGAAAAGACATCGATATAGGGGAAGGTATGAGAGGTGCACGAAAACACAGCAATATAAGGGACGTTATGAGATGTGCATGATAACACGGCGATATAGGGGAAGGTATGAGAGATGCGCGAAGGCACAGCGATATAGGGGATGTTATGGGAGGTGCGCGAATACACAGCGATACAGGGGACATTATGAGATGTGCATGAAAAAACAGCGATATAGGGGAAGGTATCAAAGGTGCACGAAAACACAAGATATAGAGGAGGGTATGGGAATTGCGCGAAAACAGGGCGATATAGGGGAAGGTATGAGAGGTGTGCGAAGGCCCAGCAATATAGGGGGTGCTATGGGAGGTGCACGAAAACACAGTGATATAGGAGAAGACATGAGGGGTGCGCAAAAACAGGGCAATATAGTGGAAGCTATGGGATGTGCGCGAAAACAGGGCGATATAGGGGTAGGTATGAGAGGTGTGCGAAGACATAGCGATATAGGGGAAATTATGAGCAGTGCGCGAAACAACGGCGATAAGGGAGAATGTATCAGAGGTGCGAGAAAACACAACGACATAGAGGAAGTAATGAGAGGAATGAAAACATAGCGATCTAGGTGAAGACATGAGAGGTGCGCGAAAACACGGCGATACAGGGGAAGCTATGAGAGGTGAGGAATAACACAGCGATAAAGGTGAATCTATAGGATGTGCGCGAAAAGACTGCGATATAGGGGAAGGTATGAGAGGTGCGCAAGGCACAGCGATATAGGGGATGCTATGGAGGTGCGTGAATACACAGCAATATAGGGGACGTTATGAGATGTGCATGAAAATGCAGCGATATTAGCAAAGGTATGAGAGGTGCACAAAAAGACAGCGATATAGGAGAAGTTATGAGAGCTGTGTGAAAACACAGCGATATGGGGGAAGGTATGAGAGGTGCACGAAAACACGGCGATATAAGGGAAGGAATGGGAGGTGAGCGAAATCAGGGCGATTTAGGGGAAGGTATGAGCGGTGCACGAAGGCACAGCGATATAGGGGATGCTATGGGAGGTGCGCGAATTCACAGCGATATAGGGGACGTTATGAGATGTGCATAAAAACACGGCGATATAGGGGAAGTTATGAGAGGTGCACAAAAATACTGCAATATAGGCGAAGGTATGAGAGGTGCATGAAAACACAGCGATATAGCGGGAGGTATGAGAGGTGCACGAAAACACAGCGATATAGGGGAAGGTATGGGAGTTGCGCGAAAACAGGACGATATAGGGGAAGGTATGAGAGGTGCGCGAAGGCACAGCGATATAGGGGATTCTATGGGAGGTGCACAAATACACATTGATATAGGGGAAGGTATGAGAGGTGTGCGAGAACATAGCGATATAGAGGAAATTATGAGAGGTGCGCGAAAACACGGCGATACAGGATAATGTATCAGAGGTGCGAGAAAACACATCGTTATAGGGGAAGTAATGGGAGGAGCGAAAACATAGCGATATAGGTGAAGACATGATAGGTGCGCGAAAACACGGCGATATAGGGGAAGCTATGAGAGTTGAGCAATAACACAGCCATAAAGGTGAAGCTATGGGATGTGCGCGAAAAGACAGCGATATAGGGGAAGGTATGAGAGGTGCGCGAAACCAGCGATATAGGCGACGCTATGGGACGTGCGCGAAAACACAGCGATGTAGTGGAAGTTATGAGAGGCGCGTGAAAACACAGCGATATAGGGGAAGGTATGGGAGTTGCGCGAAAACAGGACGATATAGGGGAAGGTATGAGAGGTGTGCGAAGGCACAGCAATATAGGGGATGCTATGGGAGGTGCGCGAAAACACAGTTATATAGGGGAAGACATGAGAAGTGCGCGAAAACAGGGCAATATAGTGGAAGCTATGGGATGTGCGCGAAAATAGGGCGATATAGGTGTAGCTATGAGAGGTGCGCGAAAACACGGTGATATAGGGGAAGGTATGAGATGTGTGCGAGAACACGGCGATATAGAGGAAATTATGAGAGGTGCGCGAAAACACGGCGATACAGGATAATGTATCAGAGGTGCGAGAAAACACATCGTTATAGGGGAAGGAATGGGAGGAGCGAAAACAGCGATATAGGTGAAGACATGATAGGTGCGCGAAAACACGGCGATATAGGGGAAGCTATGAGAGGTGAGCAATAACACAGCCATAAAGGTGAAGCTATGGGATGTGCGCGAAAAGACAGCGATATAGGGGAAGGTATGAGAGGTGCGCGAAACCAGCGATATAGGCGACGCTGTGGGACGTGCGCAAAAACACGGCGGTATAGGGGAAGCCATGAGAGGTGCGCGAAAACACAGCGATATAGTGGAAGTTATGAGAGGCGCGTTTAAACACAGCGATATAGGGGACGGTATGAGAGGTGTGCGAAAACACAGCGATATAGGCGACGCTATGAGAGGTGTGCGAGAACACGGCGATATAGGGGAAATTATGAGAGGTGCGCGAAAACACGGCGATACAGGGGAATGTATCAGAGGTGCGAGAAAACACACCGATTTAGGGGAAGTTATGAGAGTAGCGAAAGCACAGCAATGTAGGGGGAAGGTATGAGAGGTGCCTCGCCTCTCGCCTCGAGCCTCTTGCCATACTTCACCTCTCGTTTCCCGGCCGCTTTGGATTGTGTGTTTAAGTTTGCTCTCGTCCCGAGATTTACCTGTGGTACTCAGTCTCTCCGTGTCAAGTATTCTAAGTTTTACTTCAGCACCGAGGTTTACCTGTGTAATTCCGTCTCTCCGTGCCAAAAGAGTTTTTGCCTGCCGCTTTCCTTTCTACGCTCCGTGTCAGGCTAGTTCTGCTTACCTTCTGCTTCCCTGAACACCTTCCTGTTTGCCGTCAACGCTCACACCCTCGTCTACTTCCTAACTTAATCTCCGGGCCTCGTTCTCTGCAACACAACGACTTAATCTACGCGTATCTCCAAATCCACGTGAGCCACCAGAATCCGTGTGCACCCCTGAATTTAATGACAAACCTCTAAAGATACTCAATCCCCAAATCAGTGCGCACCCTCATGTGCGAGAACGCAGCACTAAATCAGTGCGCACCCCCAAATAATGTTCACCCCAAAACTCCATGCGCACGCATATTCACAACCATTTCCCTAATTCCACGTTTTCCGCAATTTGGTGCGCACCCGAACCCCGCTGACACGCCCGCAGGCATAACAGATTTTTTTTCAGAGCAACAATCATTTCAATCCGTTCAGAAAATTGTTGTCTCGGGAAGAAAAATAATCATTGTAAATTCTTTGCTAATCTTGGTGTAACTTCAAACCCGTATTGAATCCAAACGCATATGCGATTATCTTCGAGCATAAACCGTGTTAAACAGTTCAGGAAATGGCTGCCTCGACATTAAAAAACGCAGCATGAGGGTGCGCACTGATTTGGGGATTGAGAAGCTTTAGAGGTTTGTCATAAAATGCAGGGGTGCACACAGCTTCTGGTGGCTCATGTGGATTATTGAGATGCGCGCAGATTTAGTCGTTGTGTTGCAAGGAACGAGGTCCGGATATGGAGTCAGGAAGTAGACGAGGGTGTGACCGTTAAAGGCAAACAGGAAGGTGTTCATAGAAAATAGAAAATAGGTGCAGGAGTAGGCCATTCGGCCCTTCGAGCCTGCACCGCCATTTATTATGATCATGGCTGATCATCCAACTCAGAACCCCGCCCCAGCCTTTCCTCCATACCCCCTAATCCCCGTAGCCACAAGAGCCATATCTAACTCCCTCTTAAATATAGCCAATGAACTGGCCTCAACTGTTTCCTGTGGCAGAGAATTCCACAGATTCACCACTCTCTGTGTGAAGAAGTTTTTCCTAATCTCGGTCCTAAAAGGCTTCCCCTCTATCCTCAAACTGTGGCCCTTCGTTCTGGACTTCCCCAACATCGGGAACAATCTTCCTGCATCTAGCCTGTCCAATCCCTTTAGGATCTTATACGTTTCAATCAGATCCCCCCTCAATCTTCTAAATTCCAATGAGTACAAGCCCAGTTCATCCAGTCTTTCTTCATATGAAAGTCCTGCCATCCCAGAAATCAATCTGGTGAACCTTCTTTGTACTCCCTCTATGGCAAGGATGTCTTTCCTCAGATTAGGGGACCAAAACTGCACATAATACTCCAGGTGTGGTCTCACCAAGGCCTTGTACTACTGCAGTAGTACCTCCCTGCTCCTGTACTCGAATCCTCTCGCTATAAATGCCAGCATACCATTCGCCTCTTTAGCAACCTCCAATTTAAAAACACAATACGAACAAATCTGAAAATCATAAAGGGCCTATAATCCCTACAAATGAAACAAACTTGAGATTCGTCACTATTGAAAATCCACAGACACACCCAAATCCAGGAACACCACCAAACCCTCTCACACCCACATTAGAGTATGCCAAAGAAAAAATCATTTCAAAACCTTCAAAAGATATTTGTCTGCATAAGTTTAAAGTGGCGAGGTGAGGTATGGCTAGAGGCGAGAGACTAGTGGTGAGTATTGGCTAAAGGCTAGAGGCGAGGCTTGCCTAGAGGCTAGAGGCTAGGGTCGAGGCTTGGCTAGAGACTAGAAACGAGGCTTGCCTAGAGGCTAGAGACTACATGCGAGTCCTGGCTGAAGGCTAGATGCTAGAGGCGAGGCACCTCTCATAACTTCCCATATATCACTGTGTTTTTGAACCTCCCATAGCTTCCCATAATTCACTGTGTTTTCACCAGCCTCTCATACCTTCCCCTATATCGCTGTGTTTTCCCGCACATCTCATAACCTCTATATAGCCGTGTTTTCACGCACCTCCCATCACTTCCCCTATATCGCTGTGTTTCTCTCACCTCTCGTGCCTTCCCCTATATCGCTCTGTTTTTGTGCACCTCCCATAACTTCCCATATATCGCTGTGTTTTCACGCATCTCTCGTACCTTCCACTATATCGATGTGGTTTCGTGCACCTCTCGTACCATCCCCAATATCGCTGTGTTTGGCACACCTCCAATAGCTTTCCGAATATCGCTGTGTTTTTGCTCACCTCTCGCAGTTTCCCCATATCTATGCATTTTCGCACACCTCTCATACCTTCCCTTATATCGCCATATTTTCGCAGCCCTCTCATAACTTCCCCTATATTGCTGTCTAAGTAGTAGTGCAATTGCAAACATAGACTATCCTAACACCAATTCGCAAACCTCTCATACGTTCCCCTATATCGCCGTGTTTTAGCGCACCACTCATAACTTCCCCTACGTCGCAGTGTTTTAGCGCACCTCTCATAACTTCCCCTATATCACCCTGTTTTCACGCGCCTCCCATAGCTTCCCATATATTGCTGTGTTTTCGCGCACTTCTCATACCTTCTCCTATATAGCCGTGTTTTCACGCACCTCCCTTCAGTTCCCCTATATCGCTGTGTTCTCTGGTACCTCTCATGCCTTCCCCTATATCGCTCTGTTTTCGAGTGTCTCCCATAGCTTCCCATATATCGTTCTGTTTTTGCGCACCTCACATATATTCCACTATATCGCTGTGTTTTCACCCACCTCTCGGTAGCTTCCTCTATATAGCTGTATTTTCGCTCACCTCTCATAACTTCCCCTATATTGCTGTGTTTTCGGGCACCTCTCATCGGTTCCCCTGTATCCCCGTGTTTTCACACACCTCTGATAGCTTCCCCTATATCATTGTGTTTTCGGGCACCTCTCATACATTCTCCTATATTGCCGTGTTTTTGCGCACCTCACATAGCTTCCCATATATCGCTGTATTGTCACTTCCCTCTCATAATTTCCCCTATATCACCATGTTTTTGCGCATCTCCCATAGTTTCCCCTACATCTCTCTGTTGTCGCGCACTTCTCATACCCTCCCCTATATCGCTGTGTGTTCGCACACCTCCCATAGCCTCCCCTATATCGCAGTGATTTTGCGCACCTCTCATACCTTCCCCAATATGGCTGTGTTCTCACGCACCTCTCATAACTTCCCCTGTATCGTCCTGTTTTCACGCACCTCCCATAGCATCCCATATATCGCAGTGTTTTCGCACACCTCACAGAGCTTCCCTAACGTCACTGTGTTTTCGTGCACCTATCATACCTTCTCCTATATCGACGTGTTTTCACGCACCTCCCATAGCTTCCCCTATATCACTGTGTTTTCTTGCACCTCTCATACATTTCCCTAGGGGAAATCCCGCCCAGTACCTGCTTCAGCAGTCCTCTCAGGGTCAATCGTCGCCCGAATCAATCACAAACATTTCCCTATATCACTCTGTTCTCGTGCACATCCCATAGCTTTCCATATATTGCTGTGTTTTTGCGCAACTCTCATACCTTCCCCTTTTTAGCTGAGTTTTCGCTCATCTCTCATACCTTCTCCGATATTGCTGTATTTTCATGCACCTCCCATAGCTTCCCCATATCGGTGTTTGATGCACCTGTCATACCTTCCCCTACATCGCTGTGTTATCATGCACCTCTCATACTGTTCCCTATATCGCTGCGTTTTCAGGCACCTCTCATCGGTTCCCCTGTGTCGCCGTGTTTTCACACACCTCCCATAGCTTCCCCTACATCTCTCTGTTGTCGCACACTTCTCATACCCTGCCCTATATCGGTGTGTTTTTGCGCACCTCTCATAGCTTCCCCTATATCGCTGTGTTTTCGCGCACCTCTCGTATCTTCCCCTACACCACTGCGTTTTTGCGCGCCTCGCATAACTTCCCCTATGTTGTCGTGTTTTCGTGCACCTCTCATACCTTTCCCTATGTCGCTCTGTTCTCATGCACCTCCCATAGCTTCCCATATTTCGCTGTATTTTCGCACACCTCTCATACCTTCCCCTATATCACTGTGTTTACGCGCATCTCGAATACCTACCCCTATATCACTGTGTTCTCAAGCACCTCTCATAGCTTCATGTATATCGACTTGTGTTCGCGCACCTCCATTGCTTCCCCTATATCACACTGTTTTCACGCACCTCTTATACCTTCTCCTATATTCCTGTTTTCACACACCTCTCATAGCTCCTATATTGCTGTTTTCACACACCTCTCATAGCTTCTCTTATATCGCTGTGTTTTAACACACCTCGCATACCTTCCCCTATATCGTTGTGCTTTTGCGCACCTCTCATAGCTTCCCCTCTATCGTGGTGTTTATGCGCACCTCTCATACCTTCCACTATATCGATATGTTTTCGCGCACCTCTCGTAGCTTGCCCTGTATCGACGTGTTTTCGCGCACCTCTCATACCTGCCTCTATATCTCAGCGTTTTCGCAGACCTCTCATAGCTTCCCCTATATCATTGAGTTTTCGCGCACCTGTCATACCTTCCCCTATATTGCTGTGATTTCGCATACCTCCCATAGCTTCCGCTATATCACTGTTTTTGCACACCTCTCATATCTTGCCATATATGGCGATGTTTTCACACACCTCTCATGGCTTCCACTAGATCGCTGTGTTTTCATGCACCTCACATATCGTCCTCTATATCGCCAAGATTTCGCACACCTCCCCATAGCTTCCCCTATATTGCTGTGTTTTCACTTGCCTCGCATACCTTCCCCTATATCATTGTGTTTTCGCGCACCTCTCATACCTTCCCCTATATCTCTCTGTTGTTGTGCACCTCCCATTGCTTCCCATATATCGCTGTGTTATCGCGCTCCATTCATACTTTCCCCTACATCGCTGTATTTTCGTGCACCTCTCATACCTGCCCCTATATCGCCTTGTTTTTGCAGACCTCTCATAGCTTCCCCTATATCACTGTGTTTTCGCTTACCTCGCGTACCTTCCCCTATATCATTGTGTTTTCGCGCACCTCTGGTACCTACCACTGTATCGATGTGTTTTCAGTCACCTCTAAAACCTTCCCCTATATCACTGTGTTATCAAGCAGCTTTCATAGCTTCCCATATATCGCTGTGTTTTCGCACACCGCTCATATCTTCCCCTACATCGCTGCGTTTTTGCGCAGCTCTCATACCTTCCCCTATTTCACCATGTTTTCACGCACCTCCCATAGCTTCCTAAATATCGCTGTGTTTTCACATGCCTATCATACCTTCCCCTATATGGCTGTGTTTTCTCTTGCACGTCCCATAGCTTCCTCAATATCGCTGTGTTTTCAAACAACTCACATACCTTCCCCTATATCGATGTGTTTTCGCGCACCTCTCATAGCTTCCCCTACATCGCTGTGTTTTCGCGCACCTCTCATACCTTCTCCTATATCACCGTCTTTTTACGCACCTTCTGTAGCTTCCCCTATATCGCTGTGTTTTCTTGCACCTGTCATACCTTCCTCTATATCACCGTGTTTTCGTGCACGTCCCGTAGCTCCCATATATCACTGTGTTTTCACGCTCCTCGCATACCTACCCCTATATCACTGTATTTTCACGCATGTCCCATACCTTCCCGTATATTGCTGAGTTTTCTTGCACCTCCTACAGCTTACCCTGTATTGCTGTGTTTTCGCACACCTCCCATAGTTTTCCCTATATAGCTGTGTTTTTCGCGCACGTCTCAGAGCTTCCCCTAGATTGCCATGTTTTCACGCACCTCCCATATTTTCCCATTATCGCTGTGTTTTCGTGCACCTCCCATAGTTTCCCCCAATATGGCTGGTTTTGCACACCTCTCATACCTTCCACTGTATCGATGTGTTTTGCGCACCTCTTGTAGCTTCCCCTGTATCAATGTGTTTACGCGCACTTCTCATAGCTTCCCCTACATCGCTGTGTTTTCACGCACCTCGCATACCTTCCCCTATATTGTTGTGTTTTCGCGCACCTCTCATACCTTCCACTATATTGATGTGTTTTCGCACACCTCTCATACCTTCCCCTATATCGCTGTGTTTCCTGCACCTCCCATAGCTTCCTAGTTTTTGGCGTGTTATCGCGCACTTCTCATATCTTCCCATATATTGCGATGTTTTCACGCACCTCGCATACCTTCCCTTATATCGTTATGTTTTTGCGCACCTCTCATACCTTCCACTATATCCATGTGTTTCGCGCACCTCTCGTAGCTTCCCCTGTATCAATGTGTTTTCGCACACTACTCATAGCTTCCCTTATATTGCTGTGTTTTCCCGCACCTCGCATAGCTTCCCCAATATCATTGTGTTTTCCCGCACCTCTCATAGCATCCCCCAAATACGCTGTGTTTTCGATCACCACTCATAGCTTCCCATACATCATTGTTTTCACGCACCTCTCATACCTTCTGCTATATCGCCGTGTTTTCGCAGACCTCTCATACCTTCCCCTATATTGCTGTGTTTTAGCACCCATCTCGTACCTTCCCCGTATGGCTGTGTTTTCATGAACCTACCATAACTTCTCGTATGTCTCTGTGCTCTTGTGAACCTCCAATCACTTCCCCTATATCGCTCTGCTTTCACACACCTCTCATACTTTCCCCTACATCGCTGTGTTTTCGCACACCTCTCATACCTTTCCCTATATCGTCGTGTTTTCATGCACCTCCCAAAGATTTCCCTATATCACTGTGTTTTCGCGCACCTCTCATACCTTCCCCTATATCGCCGTGTTTTTGCAGACATCTCATACCTTCCCCTATATTGCTGTATTTTCGCGCCCCTCTCCATTCCTTCCCCAGTATCGCTTTGTTTTCACACACCATCCACAGCTTGCCATTTTTCGCCATATTTTCGCGCACCTCTCCTAGCTTCCTGTATATTGCGATGATTTCGCGCATCTATTATAGCTAACCACAAATCGCTGTGTTTTTGCGCACCTCTCATTCCTTCCCCTATATCAACGTGTTTTCATGCACCTCCCATAGCTTCCCCTATATCGCCGTGTTTTCTCACACCTGTCATACCTTCTCCTTTTTCGCTCTGTATTCGTGCACCTCCCATACCTTCCCATATGTCGCTGTGTTTATCGGGCACCTCTCATACCTTCCACTATATCGCTGTGTTTTCGCACACCTCTCGTAGCTTCCCCTATGTCGATGTGTTTTTGCGCACCTCTCATAACTTCCCCTATATCGCTGTGTATTCGCGCACATACGTAGCTTCCCCTATATCATTGTGTTTTTGCGCAATATATGGAACCTATGAGAGGTGCTCAAGCACACAGCAATAGAGGGGAAGCTATGAGAGGTGCGCGATAACACAGCAAAAAAGGGGAAGGTATGAGAGGTGCGCCAAAACACAGTGATATAGAGGAATTTATGGAGGTGCGCGAAAACACGGCAATATACATGAAGTTATCAAAGGTGCGTGAAAACACGTTGATATAGAGGAAGGTATGAGAGATGAGCGAGAACACGGCGATATACGCAAATCTGTGAGCGGTGAGCAAAAACATAGCATTATGGGGAAGGTATGAGAGGTGCGCGAAAACACAATGATATAGGGAACCTACGTATGTGCGCGAATACACAGCGATATAGGGGAAGTTATGTGAGGTGCGCAAAAACACATCGATATAGGGGAAGCTATGGGAGGGTGCGAAAACACAACGATATAGTGGAAGGTATGAGAGGTGCCCGAAAACACAGCGACATATGGGAAGGTATGGGAGGTGCACGAATACAGAGCGAAAAAGGAGAAGTTATGACAGGTGTGAGAAAACACGGCGATATAGGGGAAGCTATGGGAGGTGCGTGAAAACACGTTGATATAGGGGAAGGAATGAGAGGTGCGCAAAAACACAGCGATTTGTGGTTAGCTATAATAGATGCGCGAAATCATCGCAATATACAGGAAGCTAGGAGAGGTGCGCGAAAATATGGCGAAAAATGGCAAGCTGTGGATGGTGTGTGAAAACAAAGCGATACTGGGGAAGGAATGAGAGGGGCGCGAAAATACAGCACCTCCCATAGCATCCCATTATCACTGTGTTTTCATGCTCCTCGCATACCTACCCCTATATCACTGTGTTTTCACGCACGTCCCATACCTTCCCATATATTGCTGAGTTTTCTTGCACATCCCACAGCTTCCCCTGTATTGCTGTGTTTTCGCACACCTCCCATAGCTTCCTCTATATCGCTGTGTTTTCGCACACATCTCAGAGCTTCCCCTATATTGCCATGTTTTCGCGCACCTCCCATACGTTCCCATTATCGCTGTGTTTTCCTGCACCTCCCATAGCTTCCCGTATATTGAGATGATTTCATGCATCACTTATAGCTAACCCCAAATCACTGCGTTTTTGCGCACCTCCCATAACTTCCCCTATATCGCTGTGTTTTCGCACACCTCTCCTATCTTCCCCTATACAGCTGTGTTTTCACTCACCTCTCATAGCTTCCCCTATATCGCCGTGTTTTCACACACCTCTCATACCTTCTCCTTTCTCGCTCTGTTTTCGTGCACCTCCCATAGCTTCCCCATACGTCGCTGTGTATTTGCGCACATACGTAGCTTCCCCTATATCGTTGTGTTTTCGCACACCACTCATACCTTCCCCTATAACGCTGTGTTTTTGCTCACCCCTCATAGATTTGCCTATATCGCCGTGTTCTTGCGCACCTCTCATACCTTCCCCTTTTTAGCTGAGTTTACGCTCATCTCTCATACCTTCCCCTATATCGACGTGTTTTCACGCACCTTTCATACCTTCACGTATATCGCCGTGTTTTCGCACACCTCCCATAGATTTTTCTGTATCACTGTGTATTCGTGCGCCTCTCATACCTTCCTCTATGTTGTTGTGTTTTCGTGCACCTCTCATACCTTGCACTATATCACTGTGTTTTCCCGCACCTCTCATATCGTCCTCTGTATCGCTGCATTTTCATGCACCTCTCATCGCTTCCCCTATATCGATGTGTTTTCAAGCACCTCTCATACCTTCGCCTTGTGTTAGCGCACCTCCCATTGTTTCCCCTATATCACTCTGTTTTCGAGCACCTCTCATACCTTCCACTATATTGATGTGTTTTAGCAAACCTCTTATACCATCCCCTATATCGCCGTGTTTTCACGCACCTCCCATAGATTCCTCTATATCAATGTGTTTTGGCGCACCTCTGATACCTTCCTCTATATCGCAGTGTTTTTCTGACCTCTCCTAGCTTTGCCTATATCTCCGTGTTCGCGTGCACCTCTCATACCTTCCCCTTTTTAGCTGAGTTTTCGCTCATCCCTCATACCTCCCCCTATATCGACGTGTTTTCATACACCTTTCATGCCATCACTTATATCGCCGTGTTTTTGCAAACCTCCCGTAGATTCCCCCTATATCACAGTGTAATCGCGCACCTCTCATACCTTCCCCTATATCACTGTGTTTTCACTCACTTCCCATACTTTCCCCTATATCGTTGTGTTTTTGCACACCTCTCATAGCTTCTCCTATATCTCTGTGCTTTCTCGCACCTCTCATACCTTCCCCAAAATCACTCTGTTTTAGCGCACCTCTCATAGCTCCCCCATATATCACTGTTTTTTCACGCCCCTCACATACCTACCCCTATATCACTACGTGTTTCCATGCACGTCCCATACCTTCCCAGAAATTGCTGAGTTTTCTTGCACCTCCCACAGCTTCCCCTGTATTGCTGTATTTTCGCACACCTCCCATAAGCTTCCCCTATATCGCTGTGTTTTCGCGCACGTCTCAGAGCTTCCCCTATATTGCCATGTTTTCGCGCACCTCCCATAACTTCCCATTATCGCTGTGTTTTCGCGCACCTCCCATCACTTCCCCAATATGGCTGTGTTTTCGGCACACCCTCTTATACCTTCCCTTTATCGCTGTGTTTTCGCACATCTCCCATAGCTTCCCCTATATCGCTGTGTTTTCGTGCATCTCTCATACTTTCCCATATATTGCTGTTAACGCACCTCGCATACCTTCCCCTATATTGCTGTGTTTTCGCATACCTCCCGTAGCTTCCGCTATATCGCTGTTTTCGCACACCTCTCATAGCTTGCCGTATATGCGATGTTTTCACACACCACTCATGGTTTCCCCTAGATCACTGTGTTTTCACACACCTCACATAGCGTCCCCTATATCGCTCTGTTGTCGTGCACCTCCCATGGCTTCCCATATATCGCTGTGTTTTCGCGCACTCACTCATACCTTCCCCTACATCGCTGTGTTTTTGTGCACCTCTGATACATTACCCGATATCGTTGTGTTTTCACACACATCTCACACCTTCCCCAATATCACTGCGTTTTCATGCAACTCCCATAGTTTCCCATTTTTCACCGTTTACGCACACCTCTCATAGCTTCCCATATATTGCGATGTTTTCGCTCACCTTTCATAGCTTCCCCCAAATCGCTGTGTTTTCACGCACCTTTCATGCCCTCCCCTATATCGCTCTTTTATCGGGCACCTCCCATGGCTTCCCCTATATCGCTGTATTTTCGCGCATGTCTCAGAGCTTCCCCTATATTGCCATGTTTTCGCGCACCTCTCACACCTTCCACTATATCGTTGTGTTTTCCTGCACCTCTCATATCTTCCCCTAGCATCGCCGTATTTCTGCAGACCTCTCATACCTTCCCCTATATTGCTGTGTTTTAGCGCACCTCTCACACCTTCCCCAATATCGATGTGTTTTCACACACATCCCACAGCTTCCCATTTTTCACCATGTTTTCACGCACCTCTCATTGCTTCCCGTATATTGCGATGATTTCGCGCATCTATTATAGCTAACCCCAAATCGCTGTGTTTTCGCGCACCTCTCATACCTTCCCCTATATCGACGTGTTTTCACGCACCTCCCATAGCTTCCCCTATATCGCCATCTTTTCTCACACCTCTCATACCTTCTCCTTTCTCGCTCTGTTACGTGCACCTCCTATAGCTCCCCATATGTCGTTGTGTTTTCGGACACCTCTCATACCTTCTCCTATATCGTTGTGTTTTCGCACACCTCCCGTAGCTTCCCCTATATCGATGTGTTTTTGCGCACCTCACATAACTTCCCCTATATCGCTGTGTATTCGCGCACATACCTAGGTTCCCTATATCATTGTGTTTTCGCGCACCTCTCATACCTTCCCCATAATGCTACGTTTTTGCTCACCGCTCACAGATTTGCATATATCGCCGTGTTCTCGCTCATCTCTCATACCTTCCTCTATATCAACGTGTTTTCACGCACCTTTGATAACTTCATGTATATCACCGTGTTTTCGCGCACCTCCCATAGATTCCTCTATATCACTGTGTTTGGGCGCACCTCTCATACCTTCCCCTTTTTTGCTGTGTTATCGCGCACCTCTCATAGCTTCCCCTCTATTGCTGTGTGCTTGAGCACCTCTCATAGGTTCCATATATTGCAATGTTTTCGTGCACCTCTCATATCTTCCCATATGTCGCAGTGTGTTCACTCACTTCCCATACATTCCCCTATATCGCTGTGTTTTCATGCACCTACCATAGCTTCCCCTATATCGCTGTGTTTTAACGCACCTCTCATCCCTTCCCCGATATCACTGTGATTTTGCGCTCCTCCCAAGTCTTCCCCTATATCGCTGTGTTTTCGGTCACCTCTCATAGTTTCCGCTATATTACCGTGTTTTCGCGCACCGCTCATATCGTCCGCTATATCGCTGTGTTATCAAGCAGCTCTCATAGCTTCCCCCATATTGCTCTGCTTTCTCGCACATCCCATAGCTTCTCCTATGTCGCTGTGCTCTCCTGCACCTCTCCTCACTTCCCCTATATTGCCCTGTTTTCACAGACCTCCCATAGCTTCCCATTTTTTGCCGTGCTTTTGCGCACCTCTCATAGCTTCCCCTATTTCGCCGTCTTTTCACGCACTTCCCATATGTAGCTGTGTATTTGCGTGCCTATCATACCTTCCCTATATCGCTGTGTTTTAGTGCACCTCCCATAGATTCCCCTATATCACTGTATTGTTGCACACCTCTCATACCATCCCCTATATTTCCGTGTTTTTGCGCTCCTCTCAGAGCTTCCCCTATATGGCTGTGTTTTCACGCACCTCGCATACCTTGCCCTATATCGTTGTGTTTTCGCACACCTCTCATACCTTCCACTATATCGATGATGTTTTCACGCACCTCTCGTAGCTTCCCCTATATCGATGTATTTTTGCGCACCTCTCATACCTTCCCCTATATCGCTGTGTTTTCGCGCACCTCTCATAGCTTCCCCTATATCGCCGTGTTTTCGTGCACCTCTCATACCTTCCCCTATATCGCCGTGCTTTCACACACCTCCCATAGCTTCCCCTATATCGCCTGTGTTTTCGGGCACCTCTCATAACTTCCAGTATATCGCTGTGTTTTTGCACACCTCTCGTAGCTTCCCCTATATCGATGTGTTTTGCGCACCTCTCATAACTTCCCCTATAGCGCTGTGCTTTTGCTCATCCATCATAGCTTTGCCTATATCGCCGTTTTCTCGCGCACCTCTCATACCTTCCCCTATTTAGCTGAGTTTTCGCTCATCTCTCATACCTCCCCTATATCGACGTGTTTTCATAGAACTTTCACACCTTCACGTACATCGCCGTGTTTTCGCACACCTCCCGTAGATTCCCCTATATCACTGTGTATTCACGCACCTCTCATACCTTCCCCTATTTTGTTGTGTTTTTTGTGCACCTCTCATAACTTCCCCTATGTTGTTGTGTTTTTGTGCACCTCTCATACCTTGCACTATATCACTGTGTTTACGCGCACCTCTCATACCTTCCCCATATCACTGTGTTTATACTCACTTCCCATACATTCCCCTATATCGCTGTGTTTTCACGCACATCCCATAGCTTCCACTATATTGCTGTGTTTTCACGCACCTCTCAGCACTTCCCCGATATCACTGTGATTTAGTGCTCCTCCCAAAGCCTCGCCTATATCACTGTGTTTTTGGTCACCTCTCATAGTTTCGCCTATATCACCACATTTTCGCGCACCTCTCATATTTTCCCCTATATCACTGTGTTATCAAGCAGCTCTCATAGCTTCCCCTATATTTCTCTATTTTTACGCACGTCCCATAGCTTCCCCTATGTTGCTGTGCTCTCCTACACCTCTCATCATTTCCCCTGTATTGCTCTGTTTTCACGGACCTCCCATAGCTTCCCATTTTTTGCCATGTTTTTGCACACCTCTCATACCTTCCCCTATGTCACCGTGTTTTCACACACCTCTCATAGCTTCCCCAATGTCGTTGTGTTTTTGTGCATCTCTCATACCTTCCCCTATATTGCTGTATTTTTGCGCACCTCACATACCTTCCACCATATCAATGTGTTTTCGCGCACCTCTCATACCTTCCCCTATATCGCTGTGTTTTTATGCACCTCCCATAGTTTCCCATTTTTCGCTGTGCTTTTGCTCACCTCTCATAGCTTCCCATATATTGAGATGTTTTTGCGAACCTCTCATCGCTTTCCGTAAATCGCTGTGTTTTTGCGCACCTTTCATATCTTCCCCCATATATCCGTGTTCTGGCGCACCTTGCATAGTTTGCCCTACATCACTGTGTTTTCACGCACCTCTCATACCTTCTCCTATACGGCCGTCTTTTCATGCACCTCCCGTAGCTTCCCCTATATTGCTTTGTTTGCTTGCACCTGCCATAATTTCCCCTATATCGCCGTGTTTTCACGTGCCTCTCATACCTTCCCCTATGTCGTTGTATTTTCGTGCACCTCTCATACCTTCCACTATCTCGATGTGATTTTGAGCACCTCTCGTAGCTTTCCCTGTATCGATGTGTTTTTGAGCACCTCTCATACCTGCCCCATACGCGTGTTTTCGCAGACCTCTCATAGCTTCCCCTATATTGCTGTGTTTTCGCATACCTCCCATAGCTTCTGCTATATCGCTGTTTTTGCACACCTCTCATAGCTTGCCATATATGGCGATGTTTTTACACACCTCTCATGACTTCCACTAGATTGCTGTGTTTTCACGCACTTCACATAGTTCCCCTATATCAACATGATTTCACACATCTCCCATAGCTTCTTCTTTATTGCTGTGTTTTAAGGCACCTCTGATACCTTCCCCTATATCGCTCCGTTGTCGTGCACCTCCCATTGCTTCCCATATATCACTGTGTTATCGCGCTCCATTCATACGTTCCCCTACATCACTGTATCTTCGCGCACCTCTCATACCTGCCCCTATATCACCGTGTTTTTGCAGACCTCTCAGCTTCCCCAATATCACTGTGTTTTCGTTTACCTCGCGTACCTTGCCCTATATCATTGTGTTTTCGTGTACCTCTGATACCTACCACTGTATCGATGTGTTTTCGCTCACCTCTGAACCTTCCCCTATATCGCTGTGTTATCAAGCAGCTTTCATAACTTCCCCTATATTGCTGTGATTTCGCATACCTCCCATAGCTTCCGCTATATCGCTGTGTTTTCACGCACCTCTCATACCTTCCGCTATAACGCTGTATTTTCGTGCACCTCTCGTATCTTCCCCTACATCGCTGCGTTTTTGCTCAGCTCTCATACATTCCCCTATTTCACCATGTTTTCACGCACCTCCCATAGCCTCCTAAATATCGCTGTTTTCGCATGCCTATCATATCTTCCCCTATATGGCTGTGTTTTCTTGCACGTCCCACAGCTTCCTCTATATCGCTGTGTTTTCGAACAACTCGCATACGTTCCCCTATATCGTTGTGTTTTCGCGCACCTCTCATATCTTCCCCTATATCACTGTGTTTTCATGCACGTCCCATACCTTCCCATATATTGCTGAGTTTTCTTGCACCTCCCACAGCTTCCCCTGTATTGCTGTGTTTTCGCACACCACCCATAGCTTCCCCTATATCGTTGTTTTCGTGCACCTCTCATACTTTCCCATATATTGCTGTTAATGCTCCCCTCTCATAGCTTCCCCTATATCACCGAGTTTTCGCGCACCTCTCATAGCTTCCCCTATATCGTTGTGTATTTGCGCACCTCTCATACCTTCCACTATATCGATGTGTTTCGCGTACCTTTCGTAGCTTCCCATGTATCAATGTGTTTTCACGCACTTCTCATAGCTTTCCCTATATCGCTGTGTTTTCGCACACCTCGCATACCTTCCCCTATATTGTGTTTTCGCGCATCTCTTATACCTACCACTATATTGATGTGTTTTCTCTCACCTCTCATACCTTCCCCTATATCGCTGTGTTTCCCGCACCTCCCATAGCTTCCCAGTTTTCGCCGTGTTATCGCGCACTTCTCATAGCTTCCCATATATTGCGATGTTTTCACGCACCTCACATAACTTCCCCCAAATCGCTATGTTTTCGTGCACCTTTCATGCCTTCCCCTATATCACTGTGTTTACACGCACCTCTCATACCTACCCCTATATCACTGTGTTTTCACGCACGTCCCATACCTTCCTATATATTGCTGTGTTTTATTGCACCTCCCTGTATAGCTGTGTTTTCGTGCACCTCTCATAACTTCCCCAATAAACACTGTGTTTTCACGCATCTCTCATACCATCCCCTATATCACTGCATTTTCGCGCACGCCTCATCACTTCACCTATATCGACGTGTTTTCAAGCACCTCTCATGCCTTCACGTATATCGCCTTGTGTTCGTGCGCCTCCCATTGCTTCCCCTATATCGCTGTGTTTTCGCACTCTTCGCATACCTTCCCCTATATCATTGTGTTTTCACGCACCTCTCATACCTACCACTGTATCGATGTGTTTTCGCGCACCCTCATGCCTTCCCCTATATCGTTGCGTTTTCATGCACCTCCCATAGCTTCTCATTTCTCGCCCTGTTTTCGCGCACCTCTCATAGCTTCCCATATATTGCGATGTTTTCGCTCACCGCTCATAGCTTCCACCAAATATCTGTGTTTTCGCACAACCTCCCATAGCTTCCCCTATATAGTTGTGTTTTAGCGCACGTCTCAGAGCTTCCCCTATATTGCCATGTTTTCGCGCACCTCTCACACCTTCCACTATATCGCTGTGTTTTCTCGCACCTCTCATAGCTTCACCTATATTGCCGTGTTTTCGTGCACCTCCCAAAGCTTTCCCTATACCACTGTGTTTTCGGGCACCTCTCATACCTTCCCCTATATCGCCGTGTTTTTGCAGACCTCTCATACCTTCCCCTATGTTGCTGTGTTTTAGAGCACCTCTCATACCTTCCCCTATATCGCTGTATTTTCACGCCCCTCTCATACCTTCTCCAATATCGCTGTGTTTTCACACAACTCCCACATCTTCCCATTTTTCGCATGTTTTCGCGCACCTCTCATAGCTTCCCGTATATTACGATGATTTCGCGCATCTCTTATAGCTGACCCCAAATCGCTGTGTTTTTGCGCACCTCTCATAGCTTCCCCTATATCGCCGTGTTTTCTCACACCTCTTATACCTTCTCCTTTCTCGCTCTGTTTTCGTGCACCTCCCATAGCTTCCCATATGCTGCTGTGTTTTCGGGCACCTCTCATACCTTCCACTATACCGCTGTGTTTTCGCACACCTCCCGTAGCTTCCCCTATATCGATGTGTTTTTGCTTACCTCTCATAACTTCCCCTATATCGCTGTGTATTCGCGCACATACGTAGCTTCCCCTATATCGTTGTGTTTTCGTGCACCTCTCAGACCTTCCCCTATAACGCTGTGTTTTTGCTCACTTCTCATAGCTTTGCCTATATCGCCGTGTTCTCGCGCACCTCTCATACCTTTCTCTATATCGTCGTGTTCTCGCTCATCTCTCATACCTTCCTCTATATCGACATGTTTTCACGCACCTTTCATACCTTCACGTATATCGCCGTGTTTTCGTGCACCTTCCATAGATTCCCCTATATCACTGTGTATTGGCGCACCTCTCATACCTTCCCCTTTTTTGCTGTGTTATCGCGCACCTCTCATAGATTCCCCTCTATTGCTGTGTGCTTGTGCACCTCTCATAGGATTCCATATATTGCAAGATTTTCGCGCACCTCTCATAGCTTCCCCCAAATCGCAGTGTTTTTCTGACCTCTCATATCTTTGCCTATATCGCCATGTTCTCGCGCACTTCCCATAGATTCCCCTATATCACTGTGTTTTCACGCACCTGTGATATCTTCCCCTATATCGCTGTGTTTTCACTCACTTCCCATACATTCCCCTATATCGCTGTGTTTTTACGCACCTCTCATCCCTTCCCCGATATCACTGTGATTTTGCGCTCCTCCCAAGTCTTCCCCTATATCGCTGTGTTTTCGGTCACCTCTCATAGTTTCCGCTATATTACCGCGTTTTCGCGCACCGCTCCTATCGTCCGCTATATCGCTGTGTTATCAAGCAGCTCTCATAGCTTCCCCCATATTGCTCTGCTTTCTGGCACATCCCATAGCTTCCCCTACATCGCTGTGCTCTCATGCACCTCTCCTCACTTCCCCTGTATTCCCCTGTTTTCACGAACCTCCCATAGCTTCCCACTTTTTGCCGTGTTTTTGCGCACCTCTCATACCTTCCCCTATTTCGCCGTCGTTTCACGCACCTCCCATACCTTCCCCTATATCACCTTGTTTTCGCGCAACTCTCATAGCTTCCCCTATACCACTGTGTTTTTGCACACCTCGCTTACCTTCCCCTATGTTGTTGTGTTTTTCTGCACCTCTCATACCTTCCACTATATCGATGTGTTTTTGCGCACCTCTCGTAGCTTCCCCTGTATCGATGTGTTTTTGCGCACCTCTCATACCTGCCCCATATGCATGCTTTTGCAGACCTCTCATGGCTTCCTCTGTATTGCTGTGTTTTTGCGCACCTCACATACCTTCCACTATATCAATGTGTTTTCGCGCACCTCTCATACCTTCCCCTATATCGCTGTGTTTTTATGCACCTCCCATAGCTTCCCCTTTTTCGCCGTGCTTATGCGCACCTCTCATAGCTTCCCATATATTGCGATGTTTTCGCGAACCTCTCATCGCTTTCCCCAAATCGCTGTGTTTTCGCACACCTCTCATACCTTCTTCTCTACTGCGGTCCTTTCACGCACCTCCCGTAGCTTCCGCTATATTGCTTTGTTTTCCTGCACCTCTCATACCTGCCCCTATAATGCGTTTTCGCAAACCTCTCATAGCTTCCCCGTATATCGCTGTGTTTTCGCGCACCTCGCATATCTTCTACTATATTGATGTGTTTTCGCGCACCTCTCATACCTTCCTCTTTTTAGCTGAGTTTACGCTCATCTCTCATACCTTCCCCTATATCGACGTGTTTTCACGCACCTTTCATACCTTCACGTATATCGCCGTGTTTTCGCACACCTCCCATAGATTTTTCTGTATCACTGTGTATTCGTGCGCCTCTCATACCTTCCCCTATGTTGTTGTGTTTTCGTGCACCTCTCATACCTTGCACTATATCACTGTGTTTTCCCGCACCTCTCATATCGTCCTCTGTATCGCTGCATTTTCATGCACCTCTCATCGCTTCCCCTATATCGATGTGTTTTCAAGCACCTCTCATACCTTCGCCTTGTGTTAGCGCACCTCCCATTGTTTCCCCTATATCACTCTGTTTTCGAGCACCTCTCATACCTTCCACTATATTGATGTGTTTTAGCAAACCTCTCATGCCATCCCCTATATCGACGTGTTTTCACGCACCTTTCATACCTTCACGTATATCGCCGTGTTTTCACGCACCTCCCATAGATTCCTCTATATCAATGTGTTTTGGCGCACCTCTGATACCTTCCCCTATAACGCTGTGTTTTTGCTCACTTCTCATAGCTTTGCCTATATCGCCGTGTTCTCGCGCACCTCTCATACCTTTCTCTATATCGTCGTGTTCTCGCTCATCTCTCATACCTTCCTCTATATCGACATGTTTTCACGCACCTTTCATACCTTCACGTATATCGCCGTGTTTTCGCGCACCTCCCATAGATTCCCCTATATCACTGTGTATTGGCGCACCTCTCATACCTTCCCCTTTTTTGCTGTGTTATCGCGCACCTCTCATAGATTCCCCTCTATTGCTGTGTGCTTGTGCACCTCTCATAGGATTCCATATATTGCAAGATTTTCGCGCACCTCTCATAGCTTCCCCCAAATCGCAGTGTTTTTCTGACCTCTCATATCTTTGCCTATATCGCCATGTTCTCGCGCACTTCCCATAGATTCCCCTATATCACTGTGTTTTCACGCACCTGTGATATCTTCCCCTATATCGCTGTGTTTTCACTCACTTCCCATACATTCCCCTATATCGCTGTGTTTTTACGCACCTCTCATCCCTTCCCCGATATCACTGTGATTTTGCGCTCCTCCCAAGTCTTCCCCTATATCGCTGTGTTTTCGGTCACCTCTCATAGTTTCCGCTATATTACCGCGTTTTCGCGCACCGCTCCTATCGTCCGCTATATCGCTGTGTTATCAAGCAGCTCTCATAGCTTCCCCCATATTGCTCTGCTTTCTGGCACATCCCATAGCTTCCCCTACATCGCTGTGCTCTCATGCACCTCTCCTCACTTCCCCTGTATTCCCCTGTTTTCACGAACCTCCCATAGCTTCCCACTTTTTGCCGTGTTTTTGCGCACCTCTCATACCTTCCCCTATTTCGCCGTCGTTTCACGCACCTCCCATACCTTCCCCTATATCACCTTGTTTTCGCGCAACTCTCATAGCTTCCCCTATACCACTGTGTTTTTGCACACCTCGCTTACCTTCCCCTATGTTGTTGTGTTTTTCTGCACCTCTCATACCTTCCACTATATCGATGTGTTTTTGCGCACCTCTCGTAGCTTCCCCTGTATCGATGTGTTTTTGCGCACCTCTCATACCTGCCCCATATGCATGCTTTTGCAGACCTCTCATAGCTTCCTCTGTATTGCTGTGTTTTTGCGCACCTCACATACCTTCCACTATATCAATGTGTTTTCGCGCACCTCTCATACCTTCCCCTATATCGCTGTGTTTTTATGCACCTCCCATAGCTTCCCCTTTTTCGCCGTGCTTATGCGCACCTCTCATAGCTTCCCATATATTGCGATGTTTTCGCGAACCTCTCATCGCTTTCCCCAAATCGCTGTGTTTTCGCACACCTCTCATACCTTCTTCTCTACTGCGGTCCTTTCACGCACCTCCCGTAGCTTCCGCTATATTGCTTTGTTTTCCTGCACCTCTCATACCTGCCCCTATAATGCGTTTTCGCAAACCTCTCATAGCTTCCCCGTATATCGCTGTGTTTTCGCGCACCTCGCATATCTTCTACTATATTGATGTGTTTTCGCGCACCTCTCATACCTTCCTCTTTTTAGCTGAGTTTACGCTCATCTCTCATACCTTCCCCTATATCGACGTGTTTTCACGCACCTTTCATACCTTCACGTATATCGCCGTGTTTTCGCGCACCTCCCATAGATTCCCCTATATCACTGTGTATTGGCGCACCTCTCATACCTTCCCCTTTTTTGCTGTGTTATCGCGCACCTCTCATAGATTCCCCTCTATTGCTGTGTGCTTGTGCACCTCTCATAGGATTCCATATATTGCAAGATTTTCGCGCACCTCTCATAGCTTCCCCCAAATCGCAGTGTTTTTCTGACCTCTCATATCTTTGCCTATATCGCCATGTTCTCGCGCACTTCCCATAGATTCCCCTATATCACTGTGTTTTCACGCACCTGTGATATCTTCCCCTATATCGCTGTGTTTTCACTCACTTCCCATACATTCCCCTATATCGCTGTGTTTTTACGCACCTCTCATCCCTTCCCCGATATCACTGTGATTTTGCGCTCCTCCCAAGTCTTCCCCTATATCGCTGTGTTTTCGGTCACCTCTCATAGTTTCCGCTATATTACCGCGTTTTCGCGCACCGCTCCTATCGTCCGCTATATCGCTGTGTTATCAAGCAGCTCTCATAGCTTCCCCCATATTGCTCTGCTTTCTGGCACATCCCATAGCTTCCCCTACATCGCTGTGCTCTCATGCACCTCTCCTCACTTCCCCTGTATTCCCCTGTTTTCACGAACCTCCCATAGCTTCCCACTTTTTGCCGTGTTTTTGCGCACCTCTCATACCTTCCCCTATTTCGCCGTCGTTTCACGCACCTCCCATACCTTCCCCTATATCACCTTGTTTTCGCGCAACTCTCATAGCTTCCCCTATACCACTGTGTTTTTGCACACCTCGCTTACCTTCCCCTATGTTGTTGTGTTTTTCTGCACCTCTCATACCTTCCACTATATCGATGTGTTTTTGCGCACCTCTCGTAGCTTCCCCTGTATCGATGTGTTTTTGCGCACCTCTCATACCTGCCCCATATGCATGCTTTTGCAGACCTCTCATAGCTTCCTCTGTATTGCTGTGTTTTTGCGCACCTCACATACCTTCCACTATATCAATGTGTTTTCGCGCACCTCTCATACCTTCCCCTATATCGCTGTGTTTTTATGCACCTCCCATAGCTTCCCCTTTTTCGCCGTGCTTATGCGCACCTCTCATAGCTTCCCATATATTGCGATGTTTTCGCGAACCTCTCATCGCTTTCCCCAAATCGCTGTGTTTTCGCACACCTCTCATACCTTCTTCTCTACTGCGGTCCTTTCACGCACCTCCCGTAGCTTCCGCTATATTGCTTTGTTTTCCTGCACCTCTCATACCTGCCCCTATAATGCGTTTTCGCAAACCTCTCATAGCTTCCCCGTATATCGCTGTGTTTTCGCGCACCTCGCATATCTTCTACTATATTGATGTGTTTTCGCGCACCTCTCATACCTTCCTCTTTTTAGCTGAGTTTACGCTCATCTCTCATACCTTCCCCTATATCGACGTGTTTTCACGCACCTTTCATACCTTCACGTATATCGCCGTGTTTTCGCACACCTCCCATAGATTTTTCTGTATCACTGTGTATTCGTGCGCCTCTCATACCTTCCCCTATGTTGTTGTGTTTTCGTGCACCTCTCATACCTTGCACTATATCACTGTGTTTTCCCGCACCTCTCATATCGTCCTCTGTATCGCTGCATTTTCATGCACCTCTCATCGCTTCCCCTATATCGATGTGTTTTCAAGCACCTCTCATACCTTCGCCTTGTGTTAGCGCACCTCCCATTGTTTCCCCTATATCACTCTGTTTTCGAGCACCTCTCATACCTTCCACTATATTGATGTGTTTTAGCAAACCTCTCATGCCATCCCCTATATCGACGTGTTTTCACGCACCTTTCATACCTTCACGTATATCGCCGTGTTTTCACGCACCTCCCATAGATTCCTCTATATCAATGTGTTTTGGCGCACCTCTGATACCTTCCCCTATAACGCTGTGTTTTTGCTCACTTCTCATAGCTTTGCCTATATCGCCGTGTTCTCGCGCACCTCTCATACCTTTCTCTATATCGTCGTGTTCTCGCTCATCTCTCATACCTTCCTCTATATCGACATGTTTTCACGCACCTTTCATACCTTCACGTATATCGCCGTGTTTTCGCGCACCTCCCATAGATTCCCCTATATCACTGTGTATTGGCGCACCTCTCATACCTTCCCCTTTTTTGCTGTGTTATCGCGCACCTCTCATAGATTCCCCTCTATTGCTGTGTGCTTGTGCACCTCTCATAGGATTCCATATATTGCAAGATTTTCGCGCACCTCTCATAGCTTCCCCCAAATCGCAGTGTTTTTCTGACCTCTCATATCTTTGCCTATATCGCCATGTTCTCGCGCACTTCCCATAGATTCCCCTATATCACTGTGTTTTCACGCACCTGTGATATCTTCCCCTATATCGCTGTGTTTTCACTCACTTCCCATACATTCCCCTATATCGCTGTGTTTTTACGCACCTCTCATCCCTTCCCCGATATCACTGTGATTTTGCGCTCCTCCCAAGTCTTCCCCTATATCGCTGTGTTTTCGGTCACCTCTCATAGTTTCCGCTATATTACCGCGTTTTCGCGCACCGCTCCTATCGTCCGCTATATCGCTGTGTTATCAAGCAGCTCTCATAGCTTCCCCCATATTGCTCTGCTTTCTGGCACATCCCATAGCTTCCCCTACATCGCTGTGCTCTCATGCACCTCTCCTCACTTCCCCTGTATTCCCCTGTTTTCACGAACCTCCCATAGCTTCCCACTTTTTGCCGTGTTTTTGCGCACCTCTCATACCTTCCCCTATTTCGCCGTCGTTTCACGCACCTCCCATACCTTCCCCTATATCACCTTGTTTTCGCGCAACTCTCATAGCTTCCCCTATACCACTGTGTTTTTGCACACCTCGCTTACCTTCCCCTATGTTGTTGTGTTTTTCTGCACCTCTCATACCTTCCACTATATCGATGTGTTTTTGCGCACCTCTCGTAGCTTCCCCTGTATCGATGTGTTTTTGCGCACCTCTCATACCTGCCCCATATGCATGCTTTTGCAGACCTCTCATAGCTTCCTCTGTATTGCTGTGTTTTTGCGCACCTCACATACCTTCCACTATATCAATGTGTTTTCGCGCACCTCTCATACCTTCCCCTATATCGCTGTGTTTTTATGCACCTCCCATAGCTTCCCCTTTTTCGCCGTGCTTATGCGCACCTCTCATAGCTTCCCATATATTGCGATGTTTTCGCGAACCTCTCATCGCTTTCCCCAAATCGCTGTGTTTTCGCACACCTCTCATACCTTCTTCTCTACTGCGGTCCTTTCACGCACCTCCCGTAGCTTCCGCTATATTGCTTTGTTTTCCTGCACCTCTCATACCTGCCCCTATAATGCGTTTTCGCAAACCTCTCATAGCTTCCCCGTATATCGCTGTGTTTTCGCGCACCTCGCATATCTTCTACTATATTGATGTGTTTTCGCGCACCTCTCATACCTTCCTCTTTTTAGCTGAGTTTACGCTCATCTCTCATACCTTCCCCTATATCGACGTGTTTTCACGCACCTTTCATACCTTCACGTATATCGCCGTGTTTTCGCGCACCTCCCATAGATTCCCCTATATCACTGTGTATTGGCGCACCTCTCATACCTTCCCCTTTTTTGCTGTGTTATCGCGCACCTCTCATAGATTCCCCTCTATTGCTGTGTGCTTGTGCACCTCTCATAGGATTCCATATATTGCAAGATTTTCGCGCACCTCTCATAGCTTCCCCCAAATCGCAGTGTTTTTCTGACCTCTCATATCTTTGCCTATATCGCCATGTTCTCGCGCACTTCCCATAGATTCCCCTATATCACTGTGTTTTCACGCACCTGTGATATCTTCCCCTATATCGCTGTGTTTTCACTCACTTCCCATACATTCCCCTATATCGCTGTGTTTTTACGCACCTCTCATCCCTTCCCCGATATCACTGTGATTTTGCGCTCCTCCCAAGTCTTCCCCTATATCGCTGTGTTTTCGGTCACCTCTCATAGTTTCCGCTATATTACCGCGTTTTCGCGCACCGCTCCTATCGTCCGCTATATCGCTGTGTTATCAAGCAGCTCTCATAGCTTCCCCCATATTGCTCTGCTTTCTGGCACATCCCATAGCTTCCCCTACATCGCTGTGCTCTCATGCACCTCTCCTCACTTCCCCTGTATTCCCCTGTTTTCACGAACCTCCCATAGCTTCCCACTTTTTGCCGTGTTTTTGCGCACCTCTCATACCTTCCCCTATTTCGCCGTCGTTTCACGCACCTCCCATACCTTCCCCTATATCACCTTGTTTTCGCGCAACTCTCATAGCTTCCCCTATACCACTGTGTTTTTGCACACCTCGCTTACCTTCCCCTATGTTGTTGTGTTTTTCTGCACCTCTCATACCTTCCACTATATCGATGTGTTTTTGCGCACCTCTCGTAGCTTCCCCTGTATCGATGTGTTTTTGCGCACCTCTCATACCTGCCCCATATGCATGCTTTTGCAGACCTCTCATAGCTTCCTCTGTATTGCTGTGTTTTTGCGCACCTCACATACCTTCCACTATATCAATGTGTTTTCGCGCACCTCTCATACCTTCCCCTATATCGCTGTGTTTTTATGCACCTCCCATAGCTTCCCCTTTTTCGCCGTGCTTATGCGCACCTCTCATAGCTTCCCATATATTGCGATGTTTTCGCGAACCTCTCATCGCTTTCCCCAAATCGCTGTGTTTTCGCACACCTCTCATACCTTCTTCTCTACTGCGGTCCTTTCACGCACCTCCCGTAGCTTCCGCTATATTGCTTTGTTTTCCTGCACCTCTCATACCTGCCCCTATAATGCGTTTTCGCAAACCTCTCATAGCTTCCCCGTATATCGCTGTGTTTTCGCGCACCTCGCATATCTTCTACTATATTGATGTGTTTTCGCGCACCTCTCATACCTTCCCCTATATCGCTGTGTTTTTACGAACCTCGCATAGCTTCCCCTTTTCGATGTGTTTTCGCGCACCTTTCATAGCTTCACATATATTGCGCGTTTTCGCGCACCTCTCGTTTTCCCCAAATCGCTGTGTTTTTGCCCACCTCTCATATCTTCCCCCATATTGCCGTGTTCTGGCGCAAATCGCATAGCTTCCCCTACATCGCTGTGTTTTTGCGCACCTCTCATACCTTCTACGTTATCGCCGTCTGTTCATGCACCTCCCGTAGCTTGCCCTATATAGCTGTGTTTTCTTGCCCCTCTCATAGCTTCCCATATATCGCTGTGTTTTCTCACACTTCTCATACCTTCCCCTGTATCGCTGTGTTTTCGCACACCTCCCATAGCTTTCCTTATATCGCCGTGTTCTCGCGCACCTCTCATAGCTTCTCCAATATGGCCGTGTTCTCGCGCACCTCTCATACTTTCCCCTGTATTGCTGTTTTCGCGCACCTCCCATATCTTCCCTTATATAGCTCACTTTTCGTGCATTTCTCATAGCTTCTCCTATATTGCTGTGTTTTCACGCACCTCCCATAGCTTCCTAAATATCGCTGTGTTTTCACATGCCTATCATAGCTTCCCCTATATGGCTGTGTTTTCCTGCACGTCCCATAGCTTCCTCTATATCGCTGTGTTTTCGAACAACTCGCATACCTTCCCCTAAATCGTTGTGTTTTTGCACACTTCTCATATCTTCCCCATATCGCTGTGTTTTCTCGCACCTCTCATACCTTACCAAAAATCGCTCTGTTTTAGTGCACCTCCCATAGCCCCCCATATATTACTGTGTTTTCACGCTCCTCGCATACCTACCCCTATATCACTGTGTTTTCATGCACGTCCCATACCTTCCCATATATTGCTGAGTTTTCTTGCACCTCCCACAGCTTCCCCTGTATTGCTGTGTTTTTGCACACCTCCCATAGCTTCCCCTATATCGCTGTTTTTTTCGTGCACCTCTCATACTTTCCGATATATTGCTGTTAATGCTCCCCTCTCATAGCTTCCCCTATATACCGTGTTTTCGCGCACCTCTCATAGCTTCCCCTATATCGTTGTGTTTTGTCGCACCACTGATAACTTCCCCCATATTGCTCTGTTGTCGTGCACCTCCCATGGCTTCCCATATATCGCTGTGTTTTCGCACACCACTCGTACCTTCCCCAACATCGCTGTGTTTTTGTGCACCTCTGATACGTTACCCTATATCGTTGTGTTTTCACGCACATCTCACACCTTCCCCAATATCGCTGCGTTTTCATGCACCTCCCATAGCTTCCCAATATTCGCCCTGTTTTCGCATACCTCTCATAGCTTCCCATATAGAAACATAGAAACATAGAAAATAGGTGCAGGAGTAGGCCACTCGGCCCTTCGAGCCTGCACCGCCATTTATTATGATCATGGCTGATCATTCAACTCAGAACCCTGCCCCAGCCTTCCCTCCATACCCCCTGATCCCCGTAGCCACAAGGGCCATATCTAACTCCCTCTTAAATATAGCCAATGAACTGGCCTCAACTGTTTCCCGTGGCAGAGAATTCCACAGATTCACCACTCTCTGTGTGAAGAAGTTTTTCCTAATCTCGGTCCTAAAAGGCTTCCCCTTTATCCTCAAACTGTCACCCCTTGTTCTTGACTTCCCCAACATCGGGAACAATCTTCCTGCATCTAGCCTGTCCAATCCCTTTAGGATTTTATACGTTTCAATCAGATCCCCCCTCAATCTTCTAAATTCCAACGAGTACAAGCCCAGTTCATCCAGTCTTTCTTCATATGAAAGTCCTGCCATCCCAGGAATCAATCTGATGAACCTTCTTTGTACTCCCCCTATGGCAAGGATGTCTTTCCTCAGATTAGGGGACCAAAACTGCACACAATACTCCAGGTGTGGTCTCACCAAGGCCTTAAACAGCTGCAGTAGTACCTCCCTGCTCCTGTACTCGAATCCTCTCGCTATAAATGCCAGCATACCATTCACCTTTTTCACCGCCTGCTGTACCTGCATGCCCACTTTCAATGACTGGTGTATAATGACACCCAGGTCTCGTTGCACCTCCCCTTTTCCTAATCGGCCACCATTCAGATAATAATCTGTTTTCCTATTTTTGCCACTAAAGTGGATAAGTTCACATTTATCCACATTAAATTGCATCTGCCATGAATTTGCGCACTCACCCAACCTATCCAAGTCACTCTGCATCCTCTTAGCATCCTCCTCACAGCTAACACTGCCACCCAGCTTCGTGTCATCCGCAAACTTGGAGATGCTGCATTTAATTCCCTCATCCAAGTCATTAATATATATTGTATACAACTGGGGTCCCAACACTGAGCCTTGCGGTACCCCACTAGTCACCGCCTGCCATTCTGAAATGGTCAGATGTTTTCACTCACCTCTCATAGCTTCCCCCAAATCGCTGTGTTTTCGCGCACATCTCGTACCTTCCCCGTATGGCTGTGTTTTCATGCATTTACCATAACTTCTCGAGTGTCGCTGTGCTCTCGTGAACCTCCAATCACTTCCCTCCCATAGCTTCCTCCCATAGCTTCCCCTACATCGCTGTGTTTTAGCGCTCCTCCCATAGCTCCCCATATATCACTGTGTTTTCACGCTCCTCGCATACCTACCCCTATATCACTGTGTTTTCATGCACATCCCATACCTTCCCATATATTGCTGAGTTTTCCTGCACCTCCCACAGCTTCCCCTGTATTGCTGTGTTTTCGCACACCTCCCATAGCTTCCTCTATATCGCTGTGTTTTCGCACACATCTCAGAGCTTCCCCTATATTGCCATGTTTTCGCGCACCTCCCATACGTTCCCATTATCGCTGTGTTTTCGTGCACCTCCCATAGCTTCCCGTATATTGCGATGATTTCATGCATCTCTTATAGCTAACCCCAAATCACTGCATTTTTGCACACCTCCCATAACTTCCCCTATATCGCTGTGTTTTCGCACACCTCTCCTATCTTCCCCTATATCGCCGTGTTTTCGCTCACCTCTCATACCTTCAACTATATCGCTGTGTTTTCGTGCACCACTCATAACTTCCCCTATACTGCTGTATTTTCGCTCAAATGTCATAACTTCCCCTGTATCGCCATGTTTTCGCGCACCTCTCATACCTTCAACTATATAGCTGTGTTTTCGCGCACGTCCCATACCTTCCCATATATAGCTGTGTTTTTGCACAACTCTCATAGCTTCCCCTATATTGCTGTGCTCTTGCGCCCCTGCCATACATTCCCCTATATGGCCATGTTTTCACGCACCTCTCATACATTCCCCTACATTGCCATGTTTTTGTGCACCTTTCATAGCTTCTCCTATATCCTATATCACTGTGCATTAGCGCACCCCTCATACCTTCCCCTATAGAGCTGCGTTTTCTCTCACCTCTCATAACTTCCCCTATATCGCTGTGTTTTTGCGCACTTCTCATACTTTCCCCTTCATCGCTATGTTATGGCGCACCGCTCATACCTTCCTCTATATCGGTGTGTTCTCGCGCACCTCGCATATCTTCCCCTATACAGCTGTGTTTTCACTTACCTCTCATAACTTCCCCTGTATTGCTGTTTTTTCACACACCTCTCATACCTTCAACTATATCGTTGCGTTTTTGTGCACCACTCATAACTTCCCCTATACTGCTGTGTTTTCGCTCACCTGTCATAAGTTCCACTGTATCGCCATGTTTTCACGCACCTCTCATACCTTCAACTATATAGCTGTGTTTTCGCGCATGTCCCATACCTTCCCATATATTGGTGTGTTTTTACACACCCACCATAGCTTCCACTATATTGCTGTGCTTTTGCTCACATCTCATGCCTTCTGCTGTATCGCTGTACTTTCGCACATCTCTCATTTCTTCCCCTATATCGCTATGCTTTTGTGCACGTCTCAGAGCTTCCCCTAAATTGCTGTGATCTCGTGGAACTACCATAGCTTCTGCGCTATCACTGTGTTTTCATTTCCTCTCATACCTTCACGTAAATCGCTGTATTTTCATGCACCTTCCATAGCTTCCCCTGGGTTTTTGTGAACCTCTCGTACATTCTCCTATAGCGCTGTGTTTTCGTGCATCTCTCAAAGCTTTCCTAAAAGCTCTGTGTTTTCGCGCACCTCTCATATTTTCCCATATATCGCTGTGTTTTCACCGGCCTCACATACCTTCCCCTTTGCCACTGTGTTAACACAGAGTGATATAGGGGAAGCTATGAGAGATGCGCGAAAACACCGCGATTTGGGGAAGCTATCGGAAGTGCACGAAAACATGGCAAGCTATGAGATGTGCGCGAAATCACAACGACAGAACGGAAGGTATGGTAGGTGCGTGAAAACACGGCAATATAGGGGAAGCCTTGGAGGGTGCGCGAAATCACAGTGATATCGGGAGAGCGATCAGAGGTGTGTGAAAACACACCGATATAGGGGAAGCTATAGGAGGTGTGCGAAAACACAGCGATATAGGAGAATGTATGGGAGGTGCTTGAAAACACAGCGATATAGGGGAAGGTATGGGAGGTGCGTGAAAACACGGCGATATACGTGAAGGTATGGGAGGTCCGGGAAAACATGTCGATACAGGCAAAGCTATCAGCGGTGAGCGAAAACACAGCAATATAGGGGAAGTTATGAGGGGTGCGTGAAAACACAGAGATATAGGGGAAGCTATTGAAGGTGCACGAATACACGGCGATATACATGAAGGTATGAGTGGTGCTTGAAAACACGTCGATATAGGGGAAGTGATGAGAGGTGCACAAAAACACAGCGATATAGGGTACAGTATGAGAGGTGCGTTAAAACACAGTGATATAGGGGTAGGTATGCGAGGTGCATTAAAACAGTGATATAGGGGAAGCTATAGGAGGTGTACAAAAACAGAACGAGAAAGGGGAATGTATGAGAGGTGTGAGAAAACACAACGATATAGCGGAAGCTATGCGAGGTACGCGAAAACGGTGATATAGGGGAAGCTATGAGAGGTGCGCGAAAACACCGCGATTTGGGGGAAGCTATCAGAAGTGCATGAAAACATTGCAATATATGGCACGCTATGAGAGGTGCACGAAAACACAGCGATAGAACGGAAGGTATTGGAGGTGCGTGAAAACACGGCGATATAGGGGAAGCTATGCGAGGTGTGTGAAAACACGGCGATATGGGGGAAGCTATGAGAGGTGCATGAGAACACTGCTATTTGGGGGAAGCTATGAGAGGTGCGCAAAAATATTGCAATATATGGAAAGCTATGAAAGGTACACGAGAACACAGCGATAGAGGGGAAGCTCTGAGAGGTGCGTGAACACACGGCGATATACGTGAAGGCATGGGTGGTGCTTGAAAACACGTCGATAGAGGGGAAGTGATGAGAGGTGCGCGAAAACACAGCGATATAGGGTACGGTATGAGAGGTGCGTGAAAACTTTGTGATATAGGGGCAGGTATGCGAGGTGCGCAAAAACACAGCGATATAGAGGAAGCTATGGGAGGTGCGTGAAAACACAGCGATATAGGGGAAGGGATGAGAGGTGCGTGAAAACACAGCGATATAAGGGAAGCTATGGGAGGTGCGTGAAAACACAGCGATATAGGGGAATGTATGGAATGTGCATTAAAACACTGCGATATAGAGGAAGCTATGGGAGGTGCGCAAAAACACAGTGATATAGGGGAAGGTATGAGTGATGCGCGAAAACATATCGATATAGGGGACGCTTCGAGAGTTGCGTGAGAAAACATCCATATAGTGGAATGTATCAGAGGTGTGCGAAAACACAATGATATAGGGGACGGTGTGAGACGTGCGTGAAAACACGGCGATATAGGGGAAGCTATGGGAGGTGCGTGAAAACACAGCGATATAGTGAAATGTATGGGAGGTGCGTTAAAACACTGCGATATAGGGGAAGCTATGGGAGGTGCGCAAAAACACAGTGATATAGGGGAAGGTATGAGTGATGCGCGAAAACATATCGATATAGGGGACGCTTCGAGAGTTGCGTGAGAAAACATCCATATAGTGGAATGTATCAGAGGTGTGCGAAAACACAATGATATAGGGGACGGTGTGAGACGTGCGTGAAAACACGGCGATATAGGGGAAGCTATGGGAGGTGCGTGAAAACACAGCGATATAGTGAAATGTATGGGAGGTGCGTTAAAACACTGCGATATAGGGGAAGCTATGGGAGGTGCGTGAAAACACGGCGATATACGTGAAGGTATGAGAGGTGCGTGAAAATGCGTCGATATAGGGGAAGGTATGAGGGATGAGCGAATACTCAGCTAAAAAGGGGAAGGTGTGTGAGGTGCACAAGAACACGTCGATATAGGCAAATCTATGAGAGGTCAGCAAAAACACAGCGATATAGGGGAAGGTATGAGAGGTGGGCGAAAACACAACCATATAGGGGATGCTATGCGAGGTGCGTGAAAGCAGAGCGATATAGGAGAAGTAATGAGAGGTGTACGGGAACACAGCAATATAGGGGAAGATATGAGAGGTCTGCAGAAACACGGCGATATAGGGGAAGATATGCGAGGTGCGCAAAAACACAGCGATATAGGGGAAGCTATGAGAGGTGCGCAAAAACACAGCGAAATAGTGGAAGGTATGAGAAGTGTGCGAATCACAGCGATATAAGGGAAGCTATGGGAGGTGCACAAAAACAGAGCGAGAAAGGGGAAAATATGAGAGGTCTGCGAAAACACGGCGATATAGGGGAAGGTATGCGAGATGCGTGAAAACACAGCGATATAGGGGAAGCTATGAGAGGTGCGTGAAAACACTGCGATAAAGGTGAAGGTATGAGGGGTGCGCGAAAAAGCAGTGATATAGGGGACGGTATGAGAGGTGTGTGAAAACACAGCGATATATGGGAAGCTATGGGAGGTGCGCGAAAGCACAGCGATATAAGGGAAGCTATGAGAGGTGCACGAAATCTTGGCGATATAGGGGAAGGTATGAGAGGTGCACGAAATCATGGAGATATAGAGGAAATCTATGAGAGGTACCTCCCTTCTAGCATCTAGCCTCTAGCCAAGACTCGCCTCTCGCCTCTAGCCAAGCCTCACTTCTAGCCTCTAGCCAAGCTTCGTCTCTAGCCTCTAGCCAAGCCTTGACCCTAGCCTCTAGCCTTTAGCCAATACTCACCTCTAGCCATATCTCAGCTCGCCACTTTAAATTTGTGCAGAGAGATATTCTTTGAAGGTTTTGAAATGATTCTTTCTTTGGCATATTCTAATGCGGGTGTGAGAGGGTTTGGTGGTGTTCCCGGATTTGGCTGTGTCTGTGGATTTTCAATAGTGACGAATCTCAAATTTGTTTCATTCGTAGGGATTATAGGCCCTTTATTTTTTTCAAATCTGTTCGTATTGTGTTTTTAAATTGGAGGTTGCTACTCAAAATTTGAATACGAACACCTTCCTGCTCGCCGTTAACGCTCAAACCCTCGTCTACTTCCCAACTTAATCTCCGGACCTCGTTCCTTGCAACACAACGACTAAATCTGCGCGCATCTCAATAATCCACATGAGCCATCAGAAGCCGTGTGCACCCCTGCATTTTATGACAAACCTCTGAAGCTCCTCAATCCCCAAATCAGTGCACACCCTCATGCTGCGTTTTTTAATGTCGAGGCAGCCATTTTCTGAACTGTTTGACACGGTTTATGCTCGAAGATAATCGCATGAGCGTTCGGATTCAATACGGGTTTAAAGTTACACCAAGATTTGCAAAGAATTTACAATGATTATTTTTTAACAATTCTCTGAACGGTTTGAAATGATTGTTGCTCTGAAAAATATCTGTTATGCCTGCGGGCGTGTCAGCGGGGTTGGGGTGCGCACCAATCTGAGGAAAACGCAGAACAAAGGAAGTGACTGTGGATATGGGTGCGCACGGAGTTTTGGGGTGAACATGATTTGGGGGTGCACACTGATTTAGGGCTGCGTTCTCGCAAAAGAGGGTGCGCACTGATTTGTGTGAGCGTTAACGGCACACAGGAAGGTGTTCAGGGAAGCAGAAGGTAGGCAGAACTATCCTGACACGGAGCGTAGAAAGGAAAGCAGCAGGCAAAACCTCTTTTGGCACGGAGAGACGGAATTACACAGGTAAACCTCGGCGCTGAAGTAAAACTTAGAATACTTGACACGGAGAGACTGAGTTTCAGAGGTCACCATCGGAACTGAACTGGAAGTTGGAAAACGTACCCTAACAGGGAGATACTGAGTTTCAGACCTCTCAAAGCTTTTCCAAAAGCTCTGTGTTTCCGTGCACCTCCCATAGCTTCCCATATATTGCTGTGTTTTCACCGGCCTCTCATACCTTCCCCTTTACCACTGTGTTTTCGCGCACCTCCTATAGCGTTCCCTATATCACCGTGTTTTTGCGCACCTCTCATATAGCACTGTGTTTAGGTGCACCTCTTATAGCTTTCCCAAAATCTCTGTGTTTTCGCGTGCCTCTCATACATTCCACTATATCGCTGTGATTTCATGCACCTCTCGTAGCTTCCCATATGTCGCTGTGTTTCCACCGGCCTCTCATACCTTCCCCTACATCGCTGTGTTATTGCACACCCCTCATACCTTCCCCTATATCGCTGTGTTTTGGCGCACCTCGCATTGCTTCCCCTACATCGTTGTGTTTTCGCGCACCTCTCGTACCTTCAAGTATATCGATGTGTTTTTGCACAACTCTCGTAGCTTCCCCAATATTGATGTGTTTTCGCACACCTGTCATACCTTCCCCTATATTGCTGCGTTTTCACGCAGCTCTAATAGCTTCCCCTATATCATTGTCTTTTCGCGCACCTCTCATATCTTCCCCTATATCGCCATGTTTTCACACACCTCTCATTCCTTCATGTATAACGCTGTAATTTTGCGCACCTCCCATAGCTTCCCCTATATCACTATGTTTTCGCGCAGCTCTCATACCTTCCCCTTTACCACTGTGTTTTCGCGCCCCTCCCATAGCTTCCCCTATATCGCCGAGTTTTCGCGCACTTCTCATATATTCACCTATAGCACTGTGTTTACGTGCACCCCTCATAGCTTTCCCAAAATCTCTGTGTTTTCGCGCACCTCTCATACATTCCACTATATCTCTGTGTTTTCACGCACCTCTCGTAGCTTCCCATATGTCGCTGTGTTTTCACCGGCCTCTCATACCTTCCATTACATCGCTGTGTTTTCGCGCACCTCTCATACCTTCCCCTATATCGCTGTGTTTTTGCTCACCTCGCATTGTTTCCCCTACATCGTTGTGTTTTCGTGCACCTCTCATACTTTCAAGTATATCGATGTGTTTTCGCGCACCTCTCGTAGCTTCCCCTATATTGATGTGATTTCATGCCCCTGTCATAACTTCCCCCATATCGCCGTGTTTTCTCGCACCTCTCATGTCTTCCCCTATATCGCTCTGTTTTTGTGCACCTCCCATAGCTTCCTATATATCACTGTGTTTTCACGCACCTCTCATGTTTTCCCCATATTTCTGTGTTTTCGCGCACCTCTTACAGCTTCCCCTATATCGCCGTGTTTTTCACGCACCTCTCATACATTCTGCAGCATCACTGTGTTTTCACGAACGTCCTGTTCCTTCCCCTATATTGCTGTGTTTTCGCACATCTCTCATACATTCCCTTATAGCGCTGTATTTTCGCGCATCTCCCATACATTCTCCTTATCGCTGTTTTCTCGCGTACCTCCCATACCTTCCCCAATATGGCTGTGTTTTCGCACGCCTCTCATACCTTCCACTGTATCGCTGTGTTTTTGCACACTTCCCATAGTTTTCCCTATATCACTGTGTTTTCGGTCACCTCTCATAGCTTCCCCTATATCGCTGCGTTTTCACGCATCTCTCATCGCTTCCCATATATCAATGTGTTTTCACACACCTCTTATTCCTTCACGTATATCGTCGTGTTTTCGCGCACCTCTCATACATTCTCCTGCATCGCTGTGTTTTCGCACACGTCCTGAACCTTCCCATATATTGCTGTGTATTCGCGCACCTTCCATAGCTTCCCCTATATAGCTGTGTTTTCTCGCACGTCTCAGAGCTTCCCCTATATTGCCGTGTATTTGCTCCCATACCTTCCCCTATATCGCCATCTTTTCATGCACCTCCCATACATTCCCCTTATCGCTGTGTTTTCACGCGCCTCCCATACCTTCCCCAATATGGCTGTGTTTTCACGCACCTCTCAAAACTTCCCCTATGTTGCTGTGTTTTTGCACACCTCCCATACCTTCCCCTATATCGTTGTGTTTTCACGCACCTCTCAAACCTTCCACTGTGTTGCTGTGTTTTTCCACACCTCCCACAGCTTCCCCTATATCGCTGTGTCTTCGTGCACCTCTCATACCTTCCCCTATATCACTGTATTTTGGCTCAGCTCTCATAGATTTGCATATATCACCATGTTTTTGCGCACCTTCCCCTTTTTAGCTGAGTTTTCACTCATCTCTCATACCTTCTCCTATATCGCCGAGTTTTCGTGCACCTCCTATAGCTTTCTCTATATCACTGTGTTTTCACGCACATCCCATAGCTTCCCATATTTCGCCATGTTATCGCGCACCTCTCATGCCTTACCCTATATCGCCATATTTTCCCACACCATGAGGTGCATGAAAACAGCGATATATGGGAAGCTATGGGACATGTGCAAAAACAAAGCAATATAGGGGAAACCGTGGGAGGTGTGCGAAAACTCAGCGTTTTTGGAGAAACTATGGGCGGTGCGCAATAACACAGCGATATAGGGGAAGGTATGGGAGGTGAACGAAAACACGATGATATGGGGGAAGGTATGAGAGGTGCTCGAAAACACGGCGATATGGGGAATCTATGACAGGTGCGCGAAAACACGGCGATATGGGGAACCTATGACAGGTGCGCGAAAACACAGCAATTTAGGGGAAGGTATGAGAGGTGTGCGAAACAAAGCAATTTAGGGGAAGCTATGAGATGTGCGCGAAAACAGCAATCTAGTGGAAGCTATGGGAGGTGTGCGAAGACACGGCGATATAGGGGATGGTATGAGAGGTGGACGAAAACACACCAATATAGGGCAGGGTATGAGAAGTGCGCGACAACAGAGAGATATTGGGGAAGCTATGGGAGGTGTGTGAAAACACGGCGACACAGGGGAACCGATGAGAAACGCAGCGATATAGGGAACAGTATGAGAGGTGCGTGATAACACAGCAATATAGGTGCATCAAAACACCGATATGGGGAAGCTATGGGAGGTGCACGAAAATACAGCTAAAAAGGGGAAGGTATGAGAGCTGAGCAAAAACACGGGCAACATATGGGAAGCTATGGGATGTGCACGAGAACCGAGTGATATAGGGAAAAGTATGAGAGGTGCAAGAAAACACAGCGATATAGGGGAAGCTATGGGAGGTGCACGACAACAGAGCGATATAGGGGACGCTATGTGAGGTGCATGAAAGCACAGCGATCTAGGGGAATCAATGAGCGGTGTGTGAAAACATCGCCATATATGGCAAGCTATGAGGAATCTATGAGAGGTGCGCGAAAACTCAGCAATTAGGGGAAGGTATGAGAGGTGCGCGAAACAAAGCAATTTAGGGGAAGCTATGAGATGTGCGCATAAACAGCAATCTAGTGGAAGCTATGGGAGGAGCGCGAAGACACGGCGATATAGGGGATGGTATGAGAGGTTGACGAAAACACACCGATATAGGGGAGGTTATGAGAAGTGCGCGACAACAGAGAGATGTAGGGGAAGCTATGGGTGGTGCGCAAAAACATGGCGATATAGGGGACGTTATGAGAGGGAAGCGATATATGGAAGCTATGTGCGTTGCGCAAAAACACGGCAATATAGGAGAATGTATGAGAGGTGCCCGAAAACACAATGATATAGTGGAAGCTATCGGAGGTGTGTGAAAACACGGCGATACACGGGAACCGATGAGAGATGCCCGAAAACGCAGCGATATAGGGAACAGTATGAGAGGTGCGAGAAAAGATAGTGATATAGGGGAAGGTATGATAGGTGCATCAATACACCAATATGGGGAAGCTATGGGAGGTGCACGAAAATACAACGATATAGGAGAAGGTATGAGAGGTGTGCGAAAACTCAGCCATATACTGGAAGATATGAGAGGTGCGCGAAAACACAGAGATATAGGGAGAAGTATGAGAGCTGCGCAAAAACACAGCATTATATGTTAAACTATGGGATGTGCACGAGAACCGAGTGACATAGGGAAAAGTATGAGAGGTGCGAGTAAACACAGCGATATAGGGGAAGCTATGGGAGGTGCGGAAAACACGGCGATATAGGAGAAGGTATGAGAGGTGTGCGAGAACACAGCGAATTTGGGGAAGCTTTGCGAGGTGCGCGAAAACACAGCGATTTAGGGGAAGCCATGAGATGTGCGCGAAAACAGCTATCTAGTGGAAGTTATGGGACGTGTGCGAAGACACGGCTGTATAGGGGATGGTATGAGAGGTGGATGAAAACACGACGATATAGGGGCAGCTATAGGAGGTGTGCGAAAAAACGGTGAGATAGGGCAAGTTATGATAGGGAAGCGAAAATACAACGATATATGGGAAGCTATGGGAGGTGTGTGAAAACAGAGTGATATAGGGGAAGCTATAAGAGGTGTGAGAAAACACAGCGATATAGGGGAGGCCATGGGAGGTGTGTGAAAACACGGCGATATAGGAGAATGTATGAGAAGTGCACAAAAACACGATGATATAGGGGAACATATGAGAGGTGCGTGAAAACACAGTGCTCTTGGGGAAGCTATAGGAGGTGCGCAAAAACACGGCGATATAGGGGCAGGTATGAGAGGTGTGCGAAAACAAAGCATTATTGGGGAAACTATTGGAGGTGAACGAAAACTGAGCGATATTGGGGAATCTATGGGAGGTGCGCAAAAACAGGGCAATATAGGGGAATGTATGAGAGGTGCGTAATTACATGGCAACATAGGAGAAGCTATGGGAGGTGCGCAAAAAAATGCGATTTAGGGGAAGTTATGAGAGGGAAGCAAAAACACAGCGATATAGGAGAAACTATGGGAGTTGCACGAAAACACAGCAATATACGGGAAGGTATGGGACGTACACGAAAACACAGTGAAATAGTGGTAGGTATGAGAGTTGCACGAAAACACAGCGATGTAGCAGAACGTATGAGAGGTGCACGAAAACACGGCGATACAGGGGAAGTTATGCGAGGTGCGCGAAAACACAATGATATTGGGGAAGCTAAGGGAAGTGCTGGAAAACACAGCGATATAGGGGAAGCTGTGAGAGCTGCACAAAAACACAGCGATATAGGGGAAAATATGGGAGGTGTGCGAAAACACCGCAATACAGGGGAAGGTATGAAAGCTGCGCGAAAACACAGTCATATTGGGGCAGGTATAAGAAGTGCGCGAAAACACAGCGTTATTGGAGAAACTATGGGCGGTGCGCGATAACACAGTGATATAGGGGAAGGTATGGGAGGTGCGCGAAAACACGGTGATATGGGGAAATGTATGAGAGGTGCGCGAAAACACGGCGATATAAGGATTCTATGAGAGGTGAGCGAAAACACAGCAATTCAGGGGAAGGTATGAGAGGTGCGCGAAACAAAGCAATTTAGGGGAAGCTATGAGATGCACGTGAAAACAGCAATCTAGTGGAAGCTATGGGAGGTGCACGAAGACACGGCGATATAGGGGATGGTATGAGAGGTGGACAAAAACACACCGATATAGGGGAGGGTATGAGAAGTGCGCGACAACAGAGAGATGTAGGGGAAGCTATCGGAGGTGTGTGAAAGCACGGCGATACAGGGGAACCGATGAGAGGTGCCCGAAAATGCAGCGATATAGGTAACAGTATGAGAGGTGCGTGAAAACACAACGATATAGGGGAAGGTATGACAGGTGCATCAAAACACCGATATGGGGAAGCGATGGGAGGTGCACAAAAACACAGCGATATAGGAGAAAACATGAGAGATGAGCGAAAACTCAGCTAAAAAGGGGAAGGTATGAGAGGTGCGCGAAAACGCAGCCATATAGTGGAAGGTATGAGAGGTGCGCGAAAACACAGAGATATAGGGAGAAGTATGAGAGCCGCGCGAAAACACGGCGATATATGGGAAGCTATGGGAGGTGCGTGAAAACACGGCGATAGAGGAGAAGGTATGAGAGGTGCGCGATAACACAGCCATATTGGGGAAGGTATGAGAGGTGCACCAAAAGACAGCGATATAAGGAAAGCTGTGGGAGGTGTGCGAAAACACAGCGATATAGGAGAAAACATGAGAGATGAGCGAAAACTCAGCTAAAAAGGGGAAGGTATGAGAGGTGCGCGAAAACGCAGCAATATAGGGGAAGCTATGGGATGTGCACGGGAACCCAGCAATGTAGGGGAAGCTCTAAAGATGTGCTCAAAAAGAACGTGATGTCGGGGAAACTATGAGAGGTGCGCAAAACACAGGGATCTATTGGACGCTATGAGAGGTGGGCAAAAGCCCCGTGATATTTTGGAAGCTATGGGAGTTGCACGAAAACGTCGTGATAGAAGAAGGTATGAGAGGTGCGCGAACACACTGCGATATCTGGAAAGGTATGAGAGGTGCGCGAAAACACAGCGATATCGTGGAAGCTATGAGAGGTGCCTCGTCTCTTGCTTCTAGCCTCTTGCAATGCCTCGCCTCTCGTTTCCCGGCCGTTTCGGATTGTGTGTTTAAGTTTGCTCCAGTCCCGAGATTTACCTGTGGAACTCAGTCTCTCCGTGTCAAGGTAAGTTTTCCAACTTCCAATTCAGCTCCGATGGTGACCTCTGAAACTCAGTCTCTCCGTGTCAAGTATTCTAAGTTTTACTTCAGCACCGAGGTTTACCTGTGTAACTCCGTCTCTCCGTGCCAAGAGAGGTTTTGCCTGCCGCTTTACTTTCTGCACTCCGTGTCAGGATAGTTCTGCCTTCCTTCTGCTTCCCTGAAAACCTTCCTGTTTGCCGTTAACGCTCACACAAATCAGTGCGCACCCTCATGTGCGAGAACGCAGCCCTAAATCAATGTGCACCCCCAAATCATGTTCACCCCCAAAACACCGTGCGCACCCATATTCACAGTCACTTCCTTAGTTCTGCGTTTTCCGCAATTTGGTGCGCACCCCAACCCCGCTGACACACTCCCAGGCATAACAGATTTTTTCAGAGCAACAATCATTTCAAACCGTTCAGAAAATTGTTGTCTCGGGAAGAAAAATAATCATTGTAAATTCTTTGCAAATCTTGGTGTGACTTTAAACCCGTATTGAATCCAAACGCACATGCGATTATCTTCGAGCATAAACTGTGTCAAACAGTTCAGAAAATGGCTGCCTCGACATTAAAAAACGCAGCATGAGGGTGCGCACTGATTTGGGGATTGAGGAGATTTAGAGGTTTGTCATAAAATGCAGGGGTGCACACGACTTCTGGTGACTCATGTGGATTATTGAGATGCGCGCAGATTTAGTCGTTGTGTTGCAAGGAACGAGGTCCGGAGATTAAGTTAGGAAGTAGACGAGGGTGTGAGCGTTAACGGCAAACAGGAAGGTGTTCGTATGCAAATTTTGAGTAGCAACCTCCAATTTAAAAACACAATACGAACAGATTTGAAAAAATAAAGAGTCTATAATCCCAACGAATGAAATAAATTCGAGATTCGTCACTATTGAAAATCCACAGACACACCCAAATCCGGGAACACGACTAAATCCTCTACACCCGCACTAGAGTATGCCAAAGAAAGAATCATTTGAAAACCTTTAAAAAATATCTGTCTGCACAAGTTTAAAGTGGCGAGCCGAGGTATGGCTAGAAACCAGAGGCCAGTGGCAAGTATTGGCTAAAGGCTGGAGGCGAGGCTTGCTTAGAGGCTAGAGGCAAGGGTTGAGGCTAGGCCAGAGGCTAGAAGCGAGACTTGGAGAGAGGCTACAGGCGAGTCTTGGCTAGAGACTAGAGGATAGAGGTTAGGCACCTCTCATAGCTTCCTCTATATCACCGTGATTTTGTGCACCTCTCATATCTTACACAATATTGCCGAGACTTCGCGTACCTCTCATAGATTCCCTTACATCGTTGTTTTTCATGCACCTCTCATAGCTTCCGCTATATTGCAATGTTTTCGCGCACCTCCCATAGCTTCCCCTACATCGCTGTGTTTTCGCGTACATCTCATATCTTCCCCTATATCGCCGTGTTTTCACGCACCTCCCATATCTTCCCCAAAATCGTTGTTTTCGTGCACCTCTTATACCTTCTTCTATATTGCTCTGCTATTGTGCACCTGACATAGCTTCCCCACATATCGCCGTGTTTTCGCTTACCTCTGACACCTTCCCATGTATCGCAGGATTTTCGCGCACCTCTCAAACCTTGCACTATTTCACTGTGTTTTTGCGCATTTCCCATGCCTTCCCGTATATTGCTCTGTTTTCGTGCACCTCCCATAGCTTCCCCTATTTTGCTGTGTTTTCACGCACCTCACATACTTCCCTCTGCATCGCTGTGATTTCGCACATCTTTCCATAGCTTCCCCTATATTGCTGTGTTTTCGCACACGTCTCAGATCTTCCCTATGTCGCTGTGTTTTTGCTTCCCTCTCATAGCTTCCCCTATATCGCCGTGTTTTCTCGCACCTCTCATACCTTCCCCTATATTGGTTTGTTTTCGCGCACCTGTCATACCTTCCCCTAAACCGCTGTGTAGTTGCGCACCACCCATAGCTTCCCCTATATTGCCGTGCTTTCACGTACCTCTCACACCTTCTCCTATATTGCTAAGTTTTCGCACACCTCCCATAGCTTCTCCTTACTGCTGTGTTTTCACGCACCTCCCATACATTCCCCAATATGGCTGTGTTTTCGCGCACCTCTCATACCTTCCCCTGTATCGCCGAGTTTTTGCGCACCTCTCATACATTGCCCTTTATCACTGTGTTTTCACACACCTCCCATAGCTTCCCCTCTATCGCTGTGTTTTCACGCACCTCCCATACCTTCCCCAATATGGCTGTGTTTTTGTGTACCTCTCATACCTTCCCCTGTATCACTGCGTTTTCGCACACCTCCCATAGCTTCCCGTGTATCGCTGTGTTTTTGTGCACATCTCATCCCTTCCCCTATTTCGCTGTAATTTTGCACTCCTCCTATAGCTTCCCCTATATCTCCGTGTTTTCGCGCACCTCTCATACATTCCCATACATCGCCGTGTTTTCAAGCACCTCTCATTACTTCCTCTATATTGCTGTGTTTTCGGGCACATCCAATACCTTCCCCAATATTGCTGTGTTTTTGCGCACCCCTCATAGCTTCCCCTACATCGCTGTATTTTCCGCGCACCTCTCATACCTTCCCCTATATCGCCGTGTTTTTGAGCACCTCCCATAACTTCCCTGACATCACGTTCTTTTTGCGCACATCTTACAGCTTCCCCTAGATTGCTGGGTTCTCGTGCACCTCTCATGCGTTCCCCTACATTGCTTTGTTTTCGCACACCTCTCATAGCTTCCCTTAAATCGCTGTGTTTTCGCGCACCTCTGATAGTTTCCCCTATATCACCCCGTTTACGCGCACCTTGCATAGCTTCCACTCTATCGCTGTGTTTTCACACTCCTCCCATAACTTCCCTAATTTGGCTGTGTTTGTGCACACCTCTCATACCTTCCCCTGTATCGCTGTGTTTTTGCACACCTCCCATAGCTTCCTCTATATCGCTTTGTTTTCACGCACCTCCCATAGCTTCACCTATGTTGCTGTTTTGATGTGCCTATCATACCTTCCCCTATATCGCTGTGTTTTTGCTCACCTCTCATATCTTTGCCTATATCCCCGTGTTCTCATGCACCTCTCATATCTTCCACTTTCTAGATGAGTTTTCGCTCATTTCTCAAACATTCCCCTATATCGCCGTGTTTTCCCGCACCTCGCATAACTTCACCTATATCGCCGTGCGTTCGCACACCTCTCATAGCTTCCCCATGTCACTGTGTTTTCGTGCAGCTTTCATAAATTCCCCTATATCGCTGTGTTTTTGCACACCTCCCATAACTTTCCCTACATCGCCATGTTTTTGTGCACCTCTCATACCTTCCCCTATATCGCTGTGTTTTCGCGCACCTCGCATACCTTCCCATATATCGCTGTGTTTTCGTGCACCTCTCATACATTCCTCTATAATGCTGTGTTTTCGCGCACCTCCCAGAGCTTCTCCTATAACTTTGTGTTTTCATGCACCTCCCACAGTGTCCACAATAACGCTGTGTTTTCGAGCACCTCCCATAACTTCCCCCACATCACGTTCTTTTCGTGCACATCTTAGAGCTTCCCCTACATTGCTGGGTTTTCTTGCACCTCCCATACCTTCCCCAATATTACTGTGTTTACGTGCACTTCCCATAGCTCCCCCTCTATTGTGATGTTTTCGCGCACTTCTCATAGTTTCCCCTACATCACTGTGTTTTCACGCACCTCTCATACCTTCCCCTGTGTCGCTGTGTTTTCGAACACCTCCCATAACTTTCCCGACATCACGTTCTTTTTGCGCACATCTTAGAGCTTCCCGTACATTGCTGGGTTCTCGTGCACCTCCCATACCTTCCACAATATGGCTGTGTCTTCGCGCACCTCTCATACCTTGCCCTCAATCGCTGTGTTTTTGCACACGTCCCACAGCTTCCCCTACATTGCTTTGTTTTCGCGCACCTGTCATAGCTTCCCTTAAAACGCTGCGTTTTCGCGCACCTCTGATAGTTTCTCCTATATCACCCTGTTTTCGCGCACCTCGCATAGCTTCCCCTACATCACTGTGTTTTTGCGCACCTCTCAAATCTTCCCCTATATCGCCATGTTTTCGAGCACCTCCTACAGCTTCCCCTATATCACTGTGTTTTTGCGCACTTCCCATACTTTCCCCAATATGGCTGTGTTTTCACGCACCTCTCATACCTTGCCCTGTATCGCTGAATTTTCGCACACCTCCCACAGCTTACCCTATATTGCTTTGTTTTCGCACACCTCCCACAGCTTCCCCTATATTGTTCTGTTTTTGCACACGTCCCATAGCTTCCCCTATACTGCTGTGTTTTCGTGCATCTCTGATAGTTTCCCCTATATCGCTGTTTTTTCGCACACCTCCCATAGCTTCCCATATATCGTTGCGTTTTCATGCACCTCTCATATCTTTGCCTATATCGCCGTGTCCTCACGCACCTCTTATACCTTCCATTTTTTAGCTGTGTTTTCGCTCATCTCTCATACGTTCCCTAATATCGACGTGTTTTCGCGCAGCTCTCATACATTCATGTATATCGCCGTGTTCGCAGACCTCCCATACCTTCCTGTATATCACTGTGTTTTCATGCGCTTCTCATTCCTTCCCCTACATCGCTGTGTTTTCGAGCACCTTCATACCTTCATCTATATCGCTGTGTTTTCGGGCACCTCCAATATCTTCCCCAATATTGCTGTGTTGTCGCGCACCTCCCAGAGCTTCCCTTATATTGTGATATTTTCGCGTACCTCTCATAGCTTAACATATATCGCTGTGTTTTCGTGCACCTCTCATAGTTTTCCCTATATCGCTATTTTCTCTCACCTCCCTTAACTTCCCCTATATCGCTGTGTTTTCATGCACTTCTCATACCTTCCCCTATATCACTGATTTTTAGCTGCCCTCTCATAACTTCCCCTATATCGCCGTGTTTTCGCAAACCTCCCATACCTTCCATTTTTTAGCTGTGTTTTCGCTCATCTCTCATAACTTCCCCTATATCGCTGTGCTTTCCCACACCTTTCATACATTCCCCTATATCGCCCTGTTTTCATGCACCTCCGATAGCTTTCCCTATATGGCTGTGTTTTTGCACACCTCTCATAACTTCCCCTATATCGCTGTGTTTTCGCACACCTAACATAGATTCCTCTATATCCGGCACCCCCCCATACCATCCCCAATAATGCTGTATCACCGTGTTTTTGTGCACCTCCCATAGCGTCCCCAATATCATTGTGTTTTCGCGCACCTCCCATAGCGTCCCCAATATCATTGTGTTTTCGCGCACCTCCCATAGCGTCCCCAATATCATTGTGTTTTCGCGCACCTCCCAGACATTAACCAATATGGCTGTGTTTTCGCACACCTCTCATACCTTCCCCTGTATCGTTGTGTTTTTACGCACCTCTCATACCTTCCCCTATATCGCCGTGTTGTCGAACACATACCATAGCTTCACCACTCTAGCTGTGATTTCACGCACCTCCCATAACTTCCCCAATATGGCTGTGTTTTTGCGCACTTCTCATGCCTTCCCCTGTATTGCCGTGTTTTCACGCACCTCTCATACATTCTCCTATAGCGCTGTGTTTTTGTGCACCTCTCATACATTTCCCTGTATCGCTGTGTTTTCGCATACCTCCCATAGCTTCCGCTATATCGCCGTGCTTGCGCGAACCTCTCATACTTTCCCCTTTATCACTGTTTTCGCGCACCTCCCATAGCGTCCCTAATATCATTGTGTTTTCGCGCACCTCTAATACCTTCCCCTGTATCGCTGTGTTATCACGCACCTCTCATACCTTCCCCTATATCGCCGTGTTTTTGAACACCTCCCATAGCTTCCGCACTCTCGCTGTGTTTTCGCGCACCTCTCATACCTTCAGGTATATCGCTGTGATTTTGCACACCTCAAATAGATTCCCCTATATCACTGTCTTTTGACGCACCTCTCATACCTTCCCCTATATCGCCGTATTCTTGCCCACCTCACATACATTCCCCTATATCGCAGTGTTTCCGCACACCTCCAATACCTTCCCCAATTAGTGCTGTGGTTTTGCGCACCTCCCATACCTTCCCGATATCGCGGTGTTTTCGCGCAGCTCCCTTAGCTTCTACTAGATCGCTTTGTTTTTGCGCACCTTACATAGTTTCCCCTATATCACTGTGTTCTCCTGCATCTCTCATAGCTTCCCCTGGATTGCGATGTTTTCGCGCACCTCTTCCTAGATTCCCCAAAATTTCTGTGTAGTCGCGCACCTCTCATAGCTTCCACTATATCGCTGTGTTTTCATGCCCCTCTCGTACCTTCCCCTATATCGATGTGTTTTTGTGCACCTCTCATACCTTCCCCTATATCACCGTGTTTTCGCGCACCTCACATAGCTTCCCCTGTATCACTGTGTTTTCGCGCGCCTCCCATAGTTTCCGCAATAATGCTGTGTTTTCGCACACCTCTCATACATTTTCCTACATCGCAGTGTTTTCGCGCACCACCTATACCTTCAACTATATCGCTGTGTTCTCGCGCTGTGTCCCATTCCTTCCCAAATATTGCTGTCTTTTTGCACAACTCCCATATCTTCCCCTATATCGCTCTGTTTTTGTGCACGTCTCAGAGCTTACCCTACATTGCTGTGTTTTCATGGACCTCCCATAGCTTCCCCTCTATCGCTGTGTTTTCATTTCCCTCTCATACATTCACCTAAACCGCTGTGTTTTCGCTCATCTACCATAGCTTCCCTTATATCGTCGTGTTTTTGCGCACCTCTCACATATTCCCCTACAGCACTGTGTTTTCGTGCACCTCTGAGACATTTCCTTAATCGCTGTGTTTTCGCGCACCTCCCACACCTTCCCCAATATGGCTGTGTTTTCGCGCACCTCTCATACCTTCCCCTGTATCGCTGTTTTTTCGCGCACCTACCTTAGCTTCCCCTATATCGTGGTGTATTCGCGCACCTCCCATACGTTCCATAATATCGTTGTGTTTTCGCGCACCTCTCATAGCGTCCCCAATATCGCTGTGTTTTCGCGCGACACCAATACCTTCCCCTATATCGCTGTGTTTTCACGCAGCTCCCATAGATTCCCCTATATTGCGGTGTTTTCATGCACCTCAGCAATATAGGGGAAGCTATGAGAAATGTGCAAAAACCAGGCAATGTAGGAGAAGCTGTGGGAGGTGCGCAAAAACACAGCGATGTAGGAGAATGTATGAGAGGTGCGCGAAAAAAAACAGTGAAATATGGGAAGGTAGGAGAGGTACGCGAAATCACAGCAATGTAGGGAAAGCTATGGGAGGTGCAGGAAAACATGGCGATATAGGGGAAGCTATGGGAGGTGCGCAAAAAGACAGCGATATGGGGAAGGTATGAGAGCTGCATGAGAACAACGTGATATAGGGGAAGCTATGGGAGGTGCGTGAAAACACGGCAATATATGTGAAGGAATGAGAGGTGTGTGAAAACACGTCAATATAGGGGAAGCAATGAGAGGTGTGCGAAAATGCAATGATATAGGTGGATGGTATGCGAGGTGCGTGAAAACACAGTGATATAGGGATAGGTATGAGAGATGCGCGAAAACACAGCCATATTGGGCAAGGTATCAGAGGTGTGCCAAAAAACACAGCCACATAGGGGAAAGTAAGAGAGAGCAAAAACACAGCGATATTGGGGAAGCTGCGGGAGATGCGCAAAAACACTGCGATATCGGGGAAAGTATGAGAGCTGCATGAAACAGCGATATATGGTAAGGCATGAGAGGTGTGCGAAAACACGGCAATATATGGGAAACTATGGGAGGTGCATGAAAACACAGTGATATAGAGGAAGCTATAGGAGATGCGAGAAAACACGGCGATATAGGAGAGGTATGAGAGATGAGTGAAAACTCAGCTAAGAAGGAGACGGTCTGAGAGGTGCGCAAAAACATGGTGATATAGGGAAATCTATGAAGATGCGGGAAAACACAGCGATATATGGTAAGCTATGGGTGGTGCGTTAGAACATGGTGATATAGGAGAATGTATGCGAGGTGAGCGAAAACGCGGTGATACAGGGGAATGTATGAGAGGTTAGGAAAAACATGGCAATATAGGGGGAAGCTATGTGAGGTGCACAAAAACAGAGTGATATAGAGGAAGGTACATGAGGTGCGCGAAAAGAGCGATTTTGGGGATGCTGTGGGAGGTGCGGGAAAACACGGTGACATAGGGGAAGATATGAGAGGTGCATGAAAAAACAATGATTTAGGGTAAGGTATGAGAGGTGCGCAATAAAACACAGCGATATGGGGGAATCTATGGGAGGTGCGCGAAAACAGCGCAATATAAGGGAAGCTATGAGAGGTGCGTGAAATTTCGGCGATATAGAAGAAGGTATCAGAGGTGAATGCAAACACAGCGATATAGGGGAAGGTATGAGAGGTGCGCGAAAACACGGCGATATAGAGGAAGCTATGAGAGGTGCGCGAAGACACAGCGATACAGGGGAAGCTATGGTAGGTGAGTGAAAACAAAGTAATGTAACGGAAGGTAGGAGAGGCGTGAAAAAACACGGCGATATAGGGGAAGGTATGAGACTGCGCAAAAACACGGCGATTCAGGGCAATATATCAGAGGTGCGCCAAAAAACACAGCCATATAGGGAAGTTATGAGAGAGCAAAAACACAGCGATATAGGGGAAGCTATGGGAGGTGTGTTAGAACATGGTGATATAGGAGAATGTATGCGAGGTGCGCGAAAATGCGGCGATACAGGGGAAGCTATGAGAGGTTAAGGAAAACATGGTAATATAGGGGGAAGCTATGTGAGGTGCGCAAAAACAGAGTGATATATATAGAGGAAGGTACATGAGGTGCACGAAAACAGCTATTTTGGGGATGCTGTGGGAGGTGCAGGAAAACACGGCGATATAGGAGAAGATAGGAGAGGTGCGTGAAAAAACAATGATTTAGGGTAAGGTATGAGAGGTGCGCGAAAACACAGCGATATGGGGAATCTATGGGAGGTGCGCGAAAACAGCGCAATATAAGGGAAGCTATGAGAGGTGCGTGAAATTTCGGCAACATAGGTGAAGGTATGAGAGGTGAATGCAAACACAGCGATATAGGGGAAGGTATGAGAGGTGCACGAAAATACGGCGATATAGAGGAAGCTATGAGAGGTGCGCGAAAACACAGCGACAAAGGGGAAGCTATGAGAGGTGCACGAAAACACAGCGATACAGGGGAAGCTATGGTAGGTGCATGAAAACAAAATGATGTAGCGGAAGCAATAGGAGATGCGAGAAAACACGGCGATATAGGAGAGGTATGAGAGATGAGTGAAAACTCAGCTAAGAAGGAGACGGTATGAGAGGTGCACAAAAACACGGTGATATAGGGAAATCTATGAGAGGTGCGGGAAAACACAGCAATATATAGTATATGGGTGGTGCACTAAAACACAGCGATATAGGGGAAGGTATGAGAGCTGTGCGAGAACAAAGTGATATAGGGGAAGCTATGGGAGGTGCGCGAAAACATAGCGATATACGTGAAGGTGTGTGAAAACACGTCAGTATAGGGGAAGCGATGAGAGGTGCGCGAAAACGCAGTGATATAGGTGGTTGGTATGCGAGGTGCGTGAAAACACAGTGATATAGGGGAAGGTATGAGAGTGCGCGAAAACACGGCGATGCAGGGCAATGTATCAGAGGTGCGCCAAAAAACACAGCCACATAGGGGAAGGTATGAGAGAGCAAAAACACAGCAATATTGGGGAAGCTGCGAGAGGTGCACGAAAACACAGTGAGATTGGGGAATCTCTTAGAGGTGCGCAAAAACACTGTGATATCGGGGAAGGTATGAGAGGCGTGCAAAAACACAGCGATATAGGGTAAGGCATGAGAGGTGTGCGAAAACACGGCGATATATGGGAAGCTATGGGAGGTGCGTGAAAACACAGTGATATAGGGGAAGGTATGAGAGCTGCGCGAGAACAAAGTGATATAGAGGAAGCTATGGGAGGTGCGCGAAAACATGGCGATATACGTGAAGGAATGAGAGGTGTGTGAAAACACGTCAATATAGGGGAAACGATGAGAGGTGCGCGAAAACGCAGTGATGTAGGTGGATGGTATGCGAGGTGCGTGAAAACACAGTGATATAGGGGTAGGTATGAGAGATCCACGAAAACACGATGATATAGGGGAAGGTATGAGAAGTGTGCGAAAACACAACGATATAGGGCAAGGTATCAGAGGTGAATGAAAACACAGCGATATAAGGGAAGCTACGAGAGATGAGCGAAAACTCAGCTAAAAAGGGGAAGGTATAAAAGGTGTGCGAGAACTCGGCAATATAGGCAAAGCTTTGAGAGGTGAGCAAAAATACAGCGATATAGGGGAAGGTATGGGAGGTGCGCAAAAATACAGCGATTTGGGGGAACCTGTGAGAAGTGTGCGAAAACCTCGCAATATATAGGAAGCTATGACAGGTGCGCGAAAACACTGCGATATATGGGAAGCTATGGGAGGTGCGTCAAAACACAGCTATATAGAGGAAGGTATGAGAAGTGCGCTAATGCACAGCAATATGGGGGAAGTTATGAGAGGTCTGCGAAAACACAGCGATGTATGGGAAGCTATGGGAGGTGTGTGAAAACACGGCGATGTAGGGGAATGTATGAGAGGTGCGCTAAAACACATCGATATGGGAAAGCTACGAGAGGTGCGTGAAAACACAGCGATATACTGGAATGTATGAGAGGTGCGCGAAAACAGAGATTTTGGGAAAGCTATGAGAGGTGCGCGAAAACACAGTACTATAGGGGAATATATGAGAAGTGTGTGAAAACACGGCGATATAGGGGAAGCTTTGGGAGGTGTCCCAAATTACAGCGATATCAGGGAAGGTATGAGAGCTGCGTGAGAACAAAGTGATATAGGGGAAGCTATGGGAGGTGCGCGAAAACATGGCGATATACGTGAAGGAATGAGAGGTGTGTGAAAACACGTCAATATAGGCGAAGCGATGAGAGGTGTGCGAAAATGCAACGATATAGGTGGATGGTATGTGAGGTGCGTGAAAACACAGTGATATAGGGATAGGTATGAGAGATGCACGAAAACACAGCCATATTGGGCAAGCTATCAGAGGTGCGGGAAAACACAGCGATATAGTGGAAGCTATGAGAGCTGCATGAAAACACAGCGATATATTGGAAGCCATTAGAGTTGCGCGAAAACATAGCGATATAGGGGAGGGTAAGAGAGGTGCGCGAAAACACGGCGATATAGGGGATGCTATGGGAGGTGCATTAGAACATGGTGATATAGGAGAATGTAAATGAGGTGCGTGAAAAAACAATGATTTAGGATAAGGTATGAGAGGTGCACGAAAACACAGTGATACAGGGGAGGCTATGGTTGGTGCGTGAAAACAAAATGATGTAGCGGAAGGTAGGAGAGGCGTGAAAAAACACGGCGATATAGGGGAAGGTATGAGAGTGCGCGAAAACACAGCGATACAAGGCAATATATCAGAGGTGCGCCAAAAAACACAGCCACATAGGGGAAGGTAAGAGAGAGCAAAAACACAGCGATATTGGGGAAGCTGCGGGAGATGCGCAAAAACACTGCGATATCGGGGAAGGTATGAGAGGCGTGCAAAAACACAGCGATATATGGTAAGGCATGAGAGGTGTGCAAAAACACGGCGATATATGAGAAGCTATGGGAGGTGCATGAAAACACAGTGATATAGAGGAAGCTATAGGAGATGCGAGAAAACACGGCGATATAGGAGAGGTATGAGAGATGAGTGAAAACTCAGCTAAGAAGGAGACGGTATGAGAGGTGTGCAAAAACACGGTGATATAGGGAAATCTATGAAGATGCGGGAAAACACAGTGATATATGGTAAGCTATGGGTGGTGCATTAGAACATGGTGATACAGGAGAATGTATGCGAGGTGCGCGAAAACGCGGCGATACAGGGGAATGTATGAGAGGTTAGGGAAAACATGGCAATATAGGGGGAAGCTATGTGAGGTGTGCAAAAACAGAGTGATATAGAGGAAGGTAAATGAGGTGCGTGAATAGAGCGATTTTGGGGATGCTGTGGGAGGTGCGGGAAAACACGGTGACATAGGGGAAGATATGAGAGGTGCATGAGAAAACAATGATTTAGGGTAAGGTATGAGAGGTGCGCAATAAAACAGCGATATGGGGGAATCTATGGGAGGTGCGCGAAAACAGCGCAATATAAGGGAAGCTATGAGAGGTGCGTGAAATTTCGGCGATATAGAAGAAGGTATCAGAGGTGAATGCAAACACAGCGATATAGGGGAAGGTATGAGAGGTGCGCGAAAACACGGCGATATAGAGGAAGCTATGAGAGGTGCGCAAAAACACAGCGATACAGGGGAAGCTATGGTAGGTGAATGAAAACAAAGTGATGTAACGGAAGGTAGGAGAGGCGTGAAAAAACACGGCGATATAGGGGACGGTATGAGAGTGCACGAAAACACGGCGATACAGGGCAATGTATCAGAGGTGCGCCAAAAAACACAGCCATATAGGGGAAGGTATGAGAGAGCAAAAACACAGCGATATAGGGGAAGTTGCGGGAGGTGCATGAAAACACAGCTAAAAAGGGGAAGGTATAAAAGGTGCGCGAGAACTCGGCAATATAGGCAAAGCAATGACAGGTGCGTGAAAACACTGCGATATATGGGAAGCTATGGGAGGTGCGTCAAAACACAGCTATATAGGGGAAAGTATGAGAGGTGTGAGAAAACACAGCGATATAGGGGAAGCTATGGGAGGTGCATTAGAACATGGTGAAATAGGAGAATGTATGCGAGGTGTGGGAAAACACTGCGATATAGGGGAAGATATGAGAGGTGCATGAAAAAACAATGGTTCAGGGTAAGGTATGAGAGGTGCGCGAAAACACAGCGATATGACGTAATCTATGGGAGGTTCGCGAAAACAGCGCAATATAAGGGAAACTATGAGAGGTGCGTGAAATTTCGGCGATATAGATGAAGGTATGAGAGGTGAATACAAACACAGCGATATAGGGGAAGGTATGAGAGGTGCGCGAAAACACGGCGATATAGAGGAAGCTATGAGAGGTGCGCGAAAACGCAGCGATACAGGGGAAGCTATGGTAGGTGCGTGAAAACAAAGTGCTGCTGCGGAAGGTAGGAGAGGCGTGAAAAAACACGGCGATATAGGGGAATGTATGAGAGTGCGTGAAAACACAGCGATATAGTGGAAGATCTGAGACGTGCGCGAAAACAGAGCGATATAGGGGAAGATATGTGAATTGTGTGAAAAGACAGCGATAGAGCAGAAGGTCTGAGATGTGCACAGAAACACAGCAATATAGGGGAAGCTATGGGAGGTGCGTGAAAACACAGCAATATTTGGGAAAGTATGGGACGTGCGCGAGAACACAACGATATAGTTGAAGGTATGAGAGGTGCACGAAAACATGGCGATACAGGGGAAATTATGGGAGGTGAACGAAAACACAGCTTTTGAGGGTAAGTTATGAGAGGTGCGTGAAAACACAGTAATATATGGAAAGGTATGGGACGTGCACGAAAACACAGCGATATCGTTGATGGTAAGAGAGGTGCACGAAAACACGGCGATGTAGGAGAATGTATGAGAGTTGCGCGAAAACACAGCAATATAGGGGAAGTTATGAGAGGTGATCGAAAACACAGCTATGTAGGGGAAGTTATGAGTGGTGCACGAAAACACGGCGATATAGGGGAATCTGTAAGAGGTGAGCGTAAACACAGCGATATAGGGGAAGGTATGAGATGTGCTCGAAAACAGAGCAATATGGGGAAGTTATGAGAGGTCAGCGAAAGCACAGCAATATAAGGGAAGTTATGAGAGGTGAGCGAAAACACAGCTATATAGCGGAAGTTATGAGAGGTGCACGAAAACACGGTGATATAGGGGAAGCTCTAAGAGGTGAGCCAAAACACAGCGATATAGGGGAAGGTATGAGAGTTGTGCAAAAACACGGCGACGTAGGGGAATGCATGAGAGTTGCGAGAAAACAGCGATATACGGGAGCTATGGGAATGGCATGAAAACACGGCGATATAGGAGAAGGTATGAGGGGTGTGTAAAAACATGGCAATATATGGGAAGCTATGATAGGTGTACAAAAACACTGCGATATATGGGAAGCTATGGGAGGTGCACAAAATCACAGCGATATAGGGGAAGGGATGAGAGGTGCGCGAAAACACAGCTAAAAAGTGGAAGGTATGAGTGGTGCGTGAGAACACGGCGATATAGGCAAAGATATGTGAGGTGAGCAAAAACACAGCTAAAAAATGGAAGGTATGAGAGCTGCGTTAAAACACAGCGAAGTAGGGGATGTTATGAGAGATGTGCGAAAACACAGCGATTTGGTGGAAACTATGAGAGGTGTGCGAAAACATCGCAATATATGGGAAGCTATAAGAGGTGCACGAAAACACTGAGATACATGGGAAGCTATGGGCGGCGCGTGAAAACAGGGCGATATAGGGGAAGTTGAGGGAGGTGCACGAGATCACATCGATATAGGGGACGTGATGAGAGGTGCGCGAAAACACAGCGATATAGAGGAAGCTATAGGAGGTGCGTGAAAACACGGCGATATAGGAGAAGGTATGAGAGATGAGCGAAAACTCAGGTATAAAGGGAAACTTATGAGAGGTGCGCAAAAACATGGCGATATAATCAAAGCTATGAGAGATGGGCAAAAACACAGCGATATAGGGGAAGCTATGGGAGGTGCGCCAAAACACAGCAATCTAATGGAATCAATCAGAGGTGCGCGAGGACACAGCGATATAGAGGAAGTTATGAGAGGCACACAAAAACACAGTGATATAGTGGAAGCTATGGGAGATATGCCAATAACAGCAATATAGGGTAAGCTATGAGAGGTGCGCAAAAACAGTGCTATAGCGGAAGCTATGGGAGGTGCGCCAATGCACAGCGACATATGGGAAGTTATGGATGTTGCGCGGAAATACAGCAATATACAGGAAGGTATGGGACGTGCATGGATACGCAGTGATATAGTGGAAGATATGAGAGGTGCACGAAAACACGGCGAAATAGGGGAAGCTATAAGAGGTGAGCGAAAATATAATGATATTGGGGAAGCTATGGGAGGTGCCGGAAAACACAGTGATATAGAGGAAGCTATGAGAGGTGCATGAAAACACAGCGATATAGGGGATGCTATGGGAGGTGCGTGAAAACACAGCGCTATTGGGAACTTTATGAGAGGTGCGCAAAAACACGGCGATATATGAGAAGCTATGGTAGGTGCGTGAAAACACAGCGATTTATGTGACGGTATGAGAGGGAAGCGAAAACACAGCGATAGAGCGGAAGCTAAGGGATATGCGTGAAAATACAGCAATATAGGGGAAGCTCTGTGATGTGCGCGAAAACACGGCGATATAGGAGAAGCTACAGGAGGTGCGCGAAAACACGGCAATATAGGAGAAGGTATGAGAGATGAGCAAAAACTCATCTATAAAGGGAAACATATCAGAGGTGCGCAAAAACATGGCGATGTAGGGGAAGGTATGAGAGGTGCGCAAAACACAGCGATATAGGGGAAGCTATGGGAGGGGTGCAAAATCACAGCGATATAGGGGAAGGGATGTGAGGTGCGAGAAAACACAGCGATATAGGGGTAGCTATGGGAGGTGCACAAAAACACAGCGATATAGGGTAAGGTCTGAGAGATGCGCAAAAACATGGCGATATAGGCAAATCTATGAGATGTGAGCAAAAACACAGCGATATAGGGGAAGCTATCGGAGGTGTGCAAAAACACAACGATATAGGGGAAGCTATGGGAGGTTCTTGAAAACACGCAATATATGGGAAGGTATGGGACGTGCACGAAAACACAGCGATATCGTTGAAGGTAGGAGAGGTGCGTGAAAACACGGCGATGTAGGAGAATGTATGAGAGGAGCGCGAAAACTCAGCAATATAGGGGAAGTTATGAGAGATGAGCTAAAACACAGCGATATAGGGGAAGGTATGAGAGGTGTACGAAAACACAGTGATATAGGTGAAGCTACGGGAGGTGCGCGAAAACACGTCGATTTACGTGAAGGAATGAGAAGTGTTTGAAAACACGTCGTTGTAAAGGAAGCGATGAGAGGTGCGCAAAAACGCAGTGATATAGTGGAAGCTACAGGATGTGCGCGAAAACACAGCGATATCATTGAAGGTAAGAGAGGTGTGCAAAAACATGGCGATGTAGGAGAATGTATGAGAGGTGCGCGAAAACATGGCAATATAGGGGAAGTTATGAGAGGTGAGCGAAAACACAGCTATATAGGGGAGTTATGAGAGGTGCGCGAATACACAGCGATTTAGGGGAAGCTATAAGAGGTGCGCAAAAACATGGCGATGTAGGGGAATGTATGAGAGGTGCGCAAAACACAGCGATATAGGGGAAGCTATGGGAGGGGTGCAAAATCACAGTGATATAGGGGTAGCTATGGGAGGTGCGCAAAAACACAGCGATATAGGGTAAGGTCTGAGAGATGCGCAAAAACACGGCGATATAGGCAAATCTATGAGATGTGAGCAAAAACACAGCGATATAGGGGAAGCTATCGGAGGTGAGCCAAAACACAGCAATATAGGGGAAGCTATCAGAGGTGCGCAAAAACACAGCGATATAGGGGGAGCTATGGGAGGTTCTTGAAAACACGCAATATATGGAAAGGTATGGGACGTGCGCGAAAACACAGTGATATCGTTGAAGGTAAGAGAGGTGCGTGAAAACATGGCGATGTAGGAGAATGTATGAGAGGAGCACGAAAACTCAGCAATATAGGGGAAGTTATGAGAGATGAGCTAAAACACAGCGATATAGGGGAAGGTATGAGAGGTGTACGAAAACACAGTGATATAGGTGAAGCTACGGGAAGTGCGCAAAAACACGTCGATTTACGTGAAGGAATGAGAAGTGTGTGAAAACATGTCGATAAAAAGGAAGCGATGAGAGGTGCGCGAAAACGCAGTGATATAGTGGAAGCTACAGGATGTGCGCGAAAACACAGCGATATCGTTGAAGGTAAGAGAGGTGCGCGAAAACACAGCAATATAGGGGAAGTTATGAGAGGTGAGCGAAAACACAGCTATATAGGGGAGTTATGAGAGGTGCGCGTATACACAGCGATTTAGGGGAAGCTATAAGAGGTGCGCAAAAACATGGCGATGTAGGGGAATGTATGAGAGGTGCGCAACACACAGTGATATAGGGAAAGCAATGGGAGGGGCGCAAAATCACAGCGATATAGGGGAAGGGATGAGAGATGCGAGAAAACACAGTGATATAGGGGTAGCTATGGGAGGTGCGCGAAAACACAGCGATATAGGGTAAGGTCTGAGAGGTGCGCGAAGACACAGTGATATAGGCAAATCTATGAGATGTGAACAAAAACACAGCGATATAGGGGAAGCTATCGGAGGTGCGCAAAAACACAACGATATAGGGGAAGCTATGGGAGGTTCTTGAAAACATGCAATATATGGGAAGGTATGGGACGTGCGTGAAAACACAGCGATATCGTTGAAGGTAGGAGAGGTGCATGAAAACACGGCGATGTAGGAGAATGTATGAGAGGAGTGCGAAAACACAGCAATATAGGGGAAGTTGTGAGAGGTGAGCTAAAACACATCGATACAGGGGAACATATGAGAGCTGCAAAAAAACAGCGATATAGGGGTAGCTATGGGAGTTGCGTGAAAACACGGCGATATATGGGAAGCTATGAGAGTTGCGTGAAAGCAGAGCGATATAGAGGAAGCTATGAGAGGTGCGCGAAAGCAGAGCGATACAGGGGAATTGAAGAGAGGTGCACGTGATCACAGCGACATAGGGGAAGCTATGAGAGGTGCGCGAAAACACAGCCCTAAAGGAGAATGTATGAGAGGCCGGTGAAAACACAGCGATATATGGGAGGCTATGGGAGTTGCGTGAAAACACGGCGTTATAGGCGAAGGTATGGGAGGTGTGTGAAAACATCGCAATATATGGGAAGCTATGAGAGGTGCGCGAAAACACTGCGATACATGGGAAGCTATGGGAGGCGCGTGAAAACAGGGCGACATAGGGGAAGTTGCGAGAGGTGCACGAGATCACATCGATATAGGGAACGCAATGACAGGTGCGCGAAAACGCAACAATATACGGCACAGTATATCAGGTGCGTGAAAACAGTGACATACGGGTAGGTATGCAAGGTGCTTGAAAAAGCAGTGATATAGGGGAAGGTATGCGAGGTGCTTGAAAACACAATGATATAGGGGAAGGTATGAGAGTTGCGCAAAAACACGGCGGTGTAGGGGAAGCTATGGGAGGTGCCCGAAAACAGAGCGATATAGGGGAAGGTATGAGAGGCACGCGAAAACACAACGATACATGGTAAGCTATGGGAGGTGCGTGAAAACACAACGATATAGGGGAAGGTATGCGAGGTGCGCAAAAACACAGTGATGTAGGGGAAGCTTTGGGTTGTACCTGAAAACACAGTGATATTGGGGAAGCTATGAGAGGTGCGCGAAAACACAGCGATATAGAGGAAGCTACGGGAGGTGCGCAAATTCACTACGATATAGGTGAAGGGATGAGAGGTACGTGAAAACTCATCGATATAGGAGAAATTATGGGAGGTTCCCAAAAACACAGCTATATAGGGGAAGGTATGGGAGGTGCAGGAAATCACAGCAATATAGGGGAAGGTATGAGAGGTGCGCGAAAACACAGTGATATAGCGGAAGCTACGGGAGGTGCGCGAAAACACGTCGATTTACGTGAAGGAATGAGAGGTGTGTGAAAGCACGTCGATATAAAGGAAGCGATGAGAGGTCCGCAAAAATGCAGCAATATAATTGAAGCTGCAGGATGCGCGCGAAAACACAGCGATATAGTTGAAGGTAAGAGAGGTGCGCGAAAACACGGCGATAAAGAGGAAAGTATGAGAGGTGCGCGAAAACACAGCGATGTAGTGGAATCTATGAGAGGTACGCGAAAATATGGCGATATAGGGGAAGGTATGACAGGTGAGAGAAAACGCAGCTCTGTAGTGGAAGGTATGAGAGCTGCGAGAAAACCCGTCGATATAGTGGACCCTAAGAGAGGTGCACGATAACACCACGATGTAGGGGAAGATATGAGAGGTGCGCGAAAACACAGCGATATATGAGAAGCTATGAGAGGTGACCAAAAACACAGTGGTATAGGGGAAGCTACGGGAAGTGCGCAAAATCACAGCAACGTAGGAGAAGGGATGAGAGGTGCGTGAAAACACATCGATATAGGGGAAGTTATGGGAGGTTCTCGGAAAAAAAGCTATAGAGGGGAAGGTATGGGAGGTGCGCGAAAACACAGTGATATCGTTGAAGGTAGGAGAGGTGCGTGAAAACACGGCGATGTAGGAGAATGTATGAGAGGAGCACGAAAACTCAGCAATATAGGGGAAGTTATGAGAGATGAGCTAAAACACAGCGATATAGGGGAAGGTATGAGAGGTGTACGAAAACACAGTGATATAGGTGAAGCTACGGGAGGTGCGCGAAAACACGTCGATTTACGTGAAGGAATGAGAAGTGTGTGAAAACATGTCGATAAAAAGGAAGCGATGAGAGGTGCGCGAAAACGCAGTGATATAGTGGAAGCTACAGGATGTGCGCGAAAACACAGCGATATCGTTGAAGGTAAGAGAGGTGCGCGAAAACACGGCGATGTAGGAGAATGTATGAGAGGTGCGCGAAAACACAGCAATATAGGGGAAGTTATGAGAGGTGAGCGAAAACACAGCAATATAGGGGAAGTTATGAGAGGGGAGCGAAAACACAGCTATATAGGGGAAGTTATGAGAGGTGCGCATATACACAGCGATTTAGGGGAAGCTATAAGAGGTGCGCAAAAACATGGCGATGTAGGGGAATGTATGAGGGGTGCGCAACACACAGTGATATAGGGAAAGCAATGGGAGGGCGCAAAATCACAGCGATATAGGGGAAGGGATGAGAGGTGAGAGAAAACACAGCGATATAGGGGTAGCTATGGGAGGTGCGCGAAAACACAGCGATATAGGGTAAGGTCTGAGAGGTGCGCGAAGACACGGCGAGATAGTCAAATCTATGAGATGTAAGCAAAAACACAGCGATATAGGGGAAGCTATCAGAGGTGCCCAAAAACACAGCAATATATGGGAAGGTATGGGACGTGCGCGAAAACACAGCGATATCGTTGAAGGTAGGAGAGGTGCATGAAAACACGGCGATGTAGGAGAATGTATGAGAGGAGCGCGAAAACACAGCAATATAGGGGAAGTTGTGAGAGGTGAGCTAAAACACACCGATATAGGGGAACATATGAGAGTTGCAAAAAAACAGCGATATAGGGGAAGCTATGGGAGTTGCGTGAAAACACGGCGATATAGGGGAAGCTATGAGAGTTGCACGAAAGCAGAGCGATATAGAGGAAGCTATGAGAGGTGCGCGAAAGCAGAGCGATACAGGGGAATTGATGAGAGGTGCACGTGATCACAGCGACATAGGGGAAGCTATGAGAGGTGCGCGAAAACACAGAGCCCTAAAGGAGAATGTATGAGAGGCCGGTGAAAACACAGCGATATATGGGAGGCTATGGGAGTTGCGTGAAAACACGGCGTTATAGGCGAAGGTATGGGAGGTGTGTGAAAACATCGCAATATATGGGAAGCTATGAGAGGTGCGCGAAAACACTGCGATACATGGGAAGCTATGGGAGGCGCATGAAAACAGGGCGACATAGGGGAAGTTGCGAGAGGTGCACGAGATCACATCGATATAGGGAACGCAATGACAGGTGCGCGAAAACGCAACAATATAGGGCACGGTATATCAGGTGCGTGAAAACACAGTGACATACGGGTAGGTATGCAAGGTGCTTGAAAAAGCAGTGATATAGGGGAAGGTATGCGAGGTGCTTGAAAACGCAATGATATAGGGGAAGGTATGAGAGTTGCGCAAAAACACGGCGGTGTAGGGGAATGTATGAGAGTTGCGAGAAAACAGCGATATAGGGGAAGCTATGGGAATGGCGTGAAAACACGGTGATATAGGAGAAGGTATGAGAGGTGTGTAAAAACATGGCAATATATGGGAAGCTATGATAGGCGTACAAAAACACTGCGATATATGGGAAGCTATGGGAGGTGCGATATAGGGGAAGGGATGAGAGATGCGCGAAAACACAGCTAAAAAGTGGAAGGTATGAGTGGTGCACGAGAACACGGCGATATAGGCAAAGATATGTGAGGTGAGCAAAAACACAGCTAAAAAATGGAAGGTATGAGAGCTGCGTGAAAACACAGCGAAGTAGGGGATGTTATGAGAGATGTGCGAAAACACAGCGATTTGGTGGACACTATGAGAGGTGTGCGAAAACATCGCAATATATGGGAAGCTATAAGAGGTGCACAAAAACACTGAGATACATGGGAAGCTATGGGCAGCGCGTGAAAACAGGGCGATATAGGGGAAGTTGAGGGAGGTGCACGAGATCACATCGATATAGGGGACGTGATGAGAGGTGCGCGAAAACACAGCGATATAGAGGAAGCTATAGGAGGTGCGTGAAAACACGGCGATATAGGAGAAGGTATGAGAGATGAGCGAAAACTCAGGTATAAAGGGAAACTTATGAGAGGTGCGCAAAAACATGGCGATATAATCAAAGCTATGGGAGGTGCGCCAAAACACAGCAATCTAATGGAATCAATCAGAGGTGCGCGAGGACACAGTGATATAGAGGAAGGTATGAGAGGCACACAAAAACACAGTGATATAGTGGAAGCTATGGGAGATATGCCAATAACAGCAATATAGGGTAAGCTATGAGAGGTGCGCAAAAACAGTGCTATAGCGGAAGCTATGGGAGGTGCGCCAATGCACAGCGATATATGGGAAGTTATGGATGTTGCGCGGAAACACAGCAATATACGGGAAGGTATGGGACGTGCGTGGATACGCAGTGATATAGTGGAAGATATGAGAGGTGCACGAAAACACGGCGAAATAGGGGAAGCTATAAGAGGTGAGCGAAAACATAATGATATTGGGGAAGCTATGGGAGGTGCCGGAAAACACAGTGATATAGAGGAAGCTATGAGAGGTGCGCGAAAACACAGCAATATAGGGGATGCTATGGGAGGTGCGTGAAAATACAGCGATATAGGGGAAGCTATGAGAGGTGCGTGAAAACACAGCGATATAGGGGATGCTATGGGAGGTGCGTGAAAACACAGTGCTATTGGGAAATTTATGAGAGGTGCACAAAAACACGGCGATATATGAGAAACTATGGTAGGTGCGCGAAAACACAGCGATTTATGTGACGGTATGAGAAGGAAGTGAAAACACAGCAATAGAGCGGAAGCTATGGGATATGCGTGAAAACACAGCAATATAGGGGAAGCTCTGTGACGTGCGCGAAAACACGGCGCACGTGTTTTCACAGCAATATATGGGAAGGTATGGGACGTGCGCGAAAACTCAGCGATATCGTTGAAGGTAAGAGAGGTGTGCGAAAACATGGCGATGTAGGAGAATGCATGAGAGGTGCGTGAAAACATGGCAATATAGGGGAAGTTATGAGAGGTTAGCGAAAACACAGCGATATAGGGGAATTTATGAGGGGTGCGCGAATACACAGCGATGTAGGGGAATATATGAGAGGTGCGCAAAACACGGCGATATTCAGGAAGCTGTGGAAGGTGAGCAAAAACACAGCGATGTAGGGGAAGCTATGGGAGGTGCGCGAAAACACAGCGATATAGGGTAAGGTATGAGAGGTGCACAAAAACACGGCGATATAGGCGAATCTATGAGATGTGAGCAAAAGCACAGCGATTTAGGGGAAGCTATCGGAGGTGTGCCAAAACACGGCGATATAGGGGAAGCTATGGGAGGTGCCCGAAAACAGAGCGATATAGGGGAAGGTATGAGAGGCACGCGAAAACACAGCGATACATGGTAAGCTATGGGAGGTGCGTGAAAACACAACGATATAGGGGAAGGTATGCGAGGTGCGCAAAAACACAGCAATGTAGGGGAAGCTTTGGGATGTACCTGAAAACACAGCGATATTGAGGAAACTATGAGAGGTGCGCGAAAACACAGCGATATAGAGGAAGCTACGGGAGGTGCGCAAATTCACTACGATATAGGTGAAGGGATGAGAGGTACGTGAAAACTCATCGATATAGGAGAAATTATGGGAGGTTCCCGAAAACACAGCTATATAGGGGAAGGTATGGGAGGTGCGGGAAATCACAGCAATATAGGGGAAGGTATGAGAGGTGCGCGAAAACACAGTGATATAGCGGAAGCTACGGGAGGTGCGCGAAAACACGTCGATTTACGTGAAGGAATGAGAGGTGTGTGAAAGCACGTCGATATAAAGGAAGTGATGAGAGGTCCGCAAAAATGCAGCAATATAATTGAAGCTGCAGGATGCGAGCGAAAACACAGCGATATAGTTGAAGGTAAAAGAGGTGCGCGAAAACACGGCGATAAAGAGGAAAGTATGAGAGGTGCGCGAAAACACAGCGATGTAGTGGAATCTATGAGAGGTACGCGAAAACACGGCGATATAGGGGAAGGTATGACAGGTGAGAGAAAACGCAGCTCTGTAGTGGAAAGTATGAGAGCTGCGCGAAAACCCGTCGATATAGTGGACCCTAAGAGAGGTGCAAGATAACACCACGATGTAGGGGAAGATATGAGAGGTGCGCGAAAACACAGTGGTATAGGAGAAGCTACAGGAAGTGTGCAAAATCACAGCAATGTAGGGGAAGGGATGAGAGGTGCGTGAAAACACATCGATATAGGGGAAGTTATGGGAGGTTCTCGAAAAAAAGCTATAGAGGGGAAGGTATGGGAAGTGCGAGAAATCACAGCGATATAGGGGAAGGTATGAGAGGTGTGCGAAAACACAGTGATATAGTGGAAGCTACAGGATGTGCGCGAAAACACAGCGATATCGTTGAAGGTAAGAGAGGTGCGCGAAAACACGGCGATGTAGGAGAATGTATGAGAGGTGCGCGAAAACACAGCAATATAGGGGAAGTTATGAGAGGTGAGCGAAAACACAGCTATATAGGGGAGTTATGAGAGGAACACGAATACACAGTGATTTAGGGGAAGCTATAAGAGGTGCGCAAAAACATGGCGATGTAGGGGAATGTATGAGAGGTGCGCAAAACACAGCGATATAGGGGAAGCTATCGGAGGTGCGCAAAAACACAACGATATAGGGGAAGCTATGGGAGGTTCTTGAAAACATGCAATATATGGGAAGGTATGGGACGTGCGCGAAAACACAGCGATATCGTTGAAGGTAGGAGAGGTGCATGAAAACACGGCGATGTAGGAGAATGTATGAGAGGAGCGCGAAAACACAGCAATATAGGGGAAGTTGTGAGAGGTGAGCTAAAACACACCGATATAGGGGAACGTATGAGAGCTGCAAAAAACAGCGATATAGGGGAAGCTATGGGAGTTGCGTGAAAACACGGCGATATATGTGAAGCTATGAGAGTTGCGTGAAAGCAGAGCGATATAGGGGAAGCTATGAGAGGTGCGCGAAAGCAGAGCAATACAGGGGAATTGAAGAGAGGTGCACGTGATCACAACGACATAGGGGAAGCTATGAGAGGTGCGCGAAAACACAGCCCTAACGGAGAATGTATGAGAGGCCAGTGAAAACACAGCGATATGTGGGAGGCTATGGGAGTTGCGTGAAAACACGGCATTATAGGCGAAGGTATGGGATGTGTGCGAAAAAACGCAATATATGGGAAGCTATGAGAGGTGCGCGAAAACACTGCGATACATGGGAAGCTATGGGAGGCGCGTGAAAACAGAGCGACATAGAGGAAGTTGTGAGAGGTGCACGAGATCACATCGATATAGGGAACGCAATGACAGGTGCGCGAAAACGCAACAATATAGGGCACGGTATATCAAGTGCGTAAAAACACAGTGATATACAGGTAGGTATGCAAGGTGCTTGAAAACACAGTGATATAGGGGAAGGTATGCGAGGTGCGCTAAAACACAACGATATAGGGAAAGGTATGAGAGGTGCGCGAAAACACAGCGATATAGAGGAAGCTATAGGAGGTGTGCAAAAACACGGCGATATAGCAGAAGGTATGAGAGATGAGCGAAAACTCAGGTATAAAGAGAAACTTATGAGGGGTGCGCAAAAACATGGCGATATAGTCAAATCTATGAGAGATGAGCAAAAAAGCAGCGATATGGGGAAGCTATGGAAGGTGCGCAAAAACACAGCAATATAGTGGAAGCTATCAGAGGTGTGCGAGAACCCAGCGATATAGAAGAAGGTATGAGAGGCACGCAAAAACACAGTGATATAGCGGAAACTATGGGAGATATGCCAAAACACAGCAATATAGGGTAAGCTATGAGAACTGCTTGATAAAACAGTGATATAGGGGAAGGCATGAGAGGTGCACGAAAACACAATGATAGTGGGGAAGCTATGGGAGGTGCGGGAAAACAAAGCAATATAGAGGAAGCTATGAGAAGTGCGCGAAAACAGCGATATAGGGGAAGCTATGGGAGGTGCGCGAAAACACAGAGATTTAGGTGAAGGTATGAGAGGGAAACGGTAACACAGCAATAAAGGGGAAGCTATGGGAGGTGCGTGAAAGCACAGCAATATAGGGGAAGCTCTGAGGCATGCGCGAAAAAAGCAATCTAGGGGAAGCAATGAGAGGAGCGCAAATACAGCGATATAGGGGAAGGTATGGGAGGTGCACGAAAACGCGGCTATATAGGGTAAGCTATGAGAGGTGCGCGAAAACAGCGATATAGGGGAAGCCATGGGAGGTGTATGATAACAGAGCGATATAGGGGAAGGTATGAGGGGTGCGAGAAAACACAACGATATAGGGGAAGCTATCAGAGGTGCGCAAACACATGGTGATATAGGGGAATGTATGAGAGGTGTGCAGAAACACGGCTGTATAGGGGATGGTATAAGAGTTGCACGAAAACACAGTGATGTAGGGGAAGCTATGAGAAGTGTGCAAAAGCATTGAAATATATAGCAAGCTATGAGAGGTGTGCGAAAACAGCGATATAGCGGAAGCTATGGGAGGTACGCGACAACATAGCAATATAGGGGAAGCTATGAGAGCTGCTTGATAACACAGTGATATAGAGGAAGATATGAGACGTACAGGAAAACACGGTGATATAGGGGAAGGTGTGAGAGGTGTGCAAAAACACAATGATATTGGGGAAGCTATGGGAGGTGTGCAAAAACACAGCAATACATAGGAAGGTATGAGTGATGCGCGAAATCACAGCCATAATGGGGAAGTTATGGAAGGTGCGTGAAAACACAGCGATAAGGGGAATGTATGGGAGGTGTGCGAAAACACAGCACTATAGGGGAAGCTATGAGAGGTGCGCAAAAACATTGCAACATATGGCAAGCTATGAGAGGTGTGAACAAACAGCGATATAGCGGAAGCTAAGGGAGGTATGCTACAACACAGCAATATGGTAAAGATTTGAGAGTTGCACGAAAACTCGGCAATACTCAGGAATCAATAAGAGGTAAGCGAAAACACAGTGATATAGGGGAAGGTATGACAGGTGTGCGAAAACACAATTATATTGGGGAAGCTGTGGGAGGTGCGCGAAAACACAACGATATTGGGGAAACTATGCGAGGTGCGCGAAAACATGGCGATATAGAGGAAGCTATGGGAGCTGCATGAAAGCACTGCGAAATAGGAGAATGTATCAGTGGTGCGTGAAAATTCTGCGATGTAGGCGAAGCTATGAGAGGTTCGCAAAAACATCGCAATATAAGGTAAGCTATGAGAGGTGTGCGAAAACAGCGATATAGTGGAAGCTATGGGAGGTATGCTACAACACAGCAATATAGGGCAAGATATGAGAGGTGCACGAAAACACGGTGATATACGGGAAGCTATGGGTGAAACACGTTGATATAGGGGAAGGTATGAGAGATGAGCAAAAGCTCATCTAAAAGGGTGAAGGTATGAGAGGTGCGTGAAAACACAACGATATTGGGGAAGTTAAGTGAGGTGTGCGAAAACACAGCGATATAGGGGAAGTTATGTGAGGTGCACGTAAACACATTGAGATAGGGGAAGCTATGAGAGCTGCGCAAAAACACGGCGATATAGGGGAAGGTAATGGAGGTGCACGAGAAAACAGTGATATAGGGGACGCTATGGGAGGTGCGCGAACACACGGTGATATACGTAAAGGTATGAGAGGTGCTTGAAAACAGGTCGATATAGGGGAAGCGACGAGAGGTGCGCGAAAATGCAGCGATATAGGGGACGATATGAGAGGTGCATGAAAACACAACGATATAGGGGAAAGTATCAGAGGTGCACAAAAACACCTCGAGGAAGCTGTGGGAGATGCCCGAAAACACAGCGATATAGAGGAAACAATCGGAGGTGCGCGAAAACACAGTGATATAGGGGAAACAATCGGAGGTGCGCGAAAACACAGAGATATAGGGAAAGCTATGGGTGGTGCATGAAAACGCGAAGATATAGGGGAAGGTATGAGAGTTAAGCGAAAACTTAATCTGAGGAAAGACATCCTTGCCATAGAGGGAGTACAAAGAAGGTTCACCAGATTGATTCCTGGGATGGCAGGACTTTCATATGAAGAAAGACTGGATGAACTGGGCTTGTACTCGTTGGAATTTAGAAGATTGAGGGGGGATCTGATTGAAACGTATAAAATCCTAAAGGGATTGGACAGGCTAGATGCAGGAAGATTGTTCCCGATGTTGGGGAAGTCCAGAACAAGCGGTCACAGTTTGAGGATAAAGGGGAAGCCTTTTAGGACCGAGATTAGGAAAAACTTCTTCACACAGAGAGTGGTGAATCTGTGGAATTCTCTGCCACAGGAAACAGTTGAGGCCAGTTCATTGGCTATAGTTAAGAGGGAGTTAGATATGGCCCTTGTGGCTACGGGGATCAGGGGGTATGGAGGGAAGGCTGGGGCGGGGTTCTGAGTTGGATGATCAGCCATGATCATAATAAATGGCGGTGCAGGCTCAAAGGGCCGAATGGCCTACTCCTGCACCTATTTTCTATGTTTCTATGTTTCTATATAGGGGAACGTATGAGAGGTGTGCAGAAACACGGCTGTAAAAGGATGGTATAAGAGGTGCGCAAAAACACAGTGATGTAGGGGAAGCTATGAGAAGTGTGCAAAAGCATTGCAATATATAGCAAGCTATGAGAGGTGTGAACAAACAGCGATATAGCGGAAGCTAAGGGAGGTATGCTACAACACAGCAATATGGGAAAGATTTGAGAGGTGCACGAAAACACGGCGATATACAGGAAGCAATAAGAGGTAAGCGAAAACACAGCGATATAGGAGAAGGTTTGACAGGTGTGGGGAAGCTCTGGGAGGTGCGCGAAAACACAACGATATTGGGGAAGGTATGCGAGGTGCGTGAAAACAAGGCGATATAGAGGAAGTTATGGAAGGTGCGGGAAAACAAGGCGATATAGGAGAATTTATCAGAGGTGTGCGAAAACACAGCAATTCAGGGGAAGCTAAGCCAGGTGCGCGAAAACACAGCGATATAGAGGCAGCTATGGGAGCTGCATGAAAACACTGCGGTATAGGAGAATGTATCAGTGGTGCGTGAAAATTCTGCGATGTAGGGGAAGCTATGAGAGGTGCGCAAAAACATCGCAATATAAGGTAAGCTATGAGGGATGTGCGAAAACAGCGATATAGCTGAAGCTATGGGAGGTATGCTACAATACAGCAATATAGGGCAATATATGAGAGGGTTACGAAAACACTGTGATATACGGGAAGCTATAAGAGGTGAGCAAAAACACAGCGTTATAGGAGAAGGTATGAGAGGTGTGTGAAAACACAATGATATTGGGGAAGCTATGGGAGGTGTGGGAAAACACAGCGATATATGGGGTAGGTATGAGAAGTGTGCGAAAACACAGCAATATAGGGGAAGATATGGGAGGTGTGCGAAATCACAGTGATAGAGGGGAAGTTATGAGAGGTGCATGTAAACACATTGATATAGGGGAAGCAATAGAGGTGCGCGAAAACACGGCGATATAGGGGAAGGTATGAGAGGTGCACGAAAAAACAGTGATATAGGGGACTATGGGAGGTGTACGAACACACGGTGATATACGTAAAGGCATGAGAGGTGCTTGAAAACAGGTCGATATAGGGGAAGCAACGAGAGGTGTGCGAAAATGCAGCGATATAGGGGATGGTATGAGAGGTGTGTGAAAACACAACGACATAGGGGAAGGTATCAGAGGTGCACAAAAACACAGCGATTTCGAGGAAGCTGTAGGAGATGCATGAAAACACAGTGATATAGGGGAAGCTATCAGAGGTGCGCGAAAACACAGCGATATAGGGGAAGCAATCGGAGGTGCGCAAAAACACAGTGATATAGGGGAAGCTATGGGTGGTGTGCAAAAACACAGCGATATAGAGGAAGGTATGATAGGCTCGCAAAAACACAGCGATATATGGGAAGCTATGGGAGGTGCATGAAAACGCGACAATATAGGGGAAAGTATGAGAGGTGCGTAAAACATGTCGATATAGGGGAAGGTATGAGAGTTTAGCGAAAACTTAGCCAAAAAGGGGAAGGTATGTGAGCTGCGTGAAAACACAGTGATTTAGGGGAAGCTATGAGAGCTGCGCGAAAACATCACAATATATGGCAAGCTATGAGAGGTGTGCAAAAACAGCGATATGGCGGAAGCTATGGGAGGCATACAAAAACATAGCAATATAGGGGAAGCTATGAGAGTCGTTTGATAACAGAGATATAGGGGAAGATATGAGAGGTGCGTGAAAACACGACAATATAGGGGAAGCAATGGGAAGTGTGCGAAAACACAGCGATACAGGAGAAGTTATGAGAGGTGCGCAAAAACACAGGTATATTGGGGCAGATATGGGAGGTGCGCGAAAACTCAGCTATAAGGGGAAGGTATGCGAGGTGTGTGAAAACACAGCGATATAGGGGAAGCTATGAGAGGTCTGCAAAAACACGGCGATATAGGGGCAGTTTTGAGAGGTGCGCGAAAACACATCGATACAAGGGAAGCTACGAGAAGTGCGCAAAACACATCGATATAGTGGAAGGTATGAGAGGTGCGCAAAAACACAACAATATAGGGAAAGGTATGAGAGGTGCACGAAAACATGGCGATATAGGGGAAGCTATGGGAGGTGTGCGAAAACACAATACTACAGCGGAATGTAAGAGGTGTGCGTGAAAACACAGCAATACAGGGGAAGCTGTGGGAGGTGCAAGAAAACACAGCAATGTATGGGAAGATATTAGACGTGCGTGAAAACAGTGATATAGGGGTAGGTATGCGAGGAGCGTGAAACACAGTGATATATGGGAAGCTATGGGAGGTGTGCGAAAACAGAGCGATTTTGGGGAAGGTATGAGAGGTGCGAGAAAACACAGCGATATAGGGGAAGCTATGAGAGGTGCGTGAAAACACATCAATATAGTGGAATTAATGAGAGGTGCACGAAAACACAACGACATAAGGGAAGGTATGCGAGCTGTGCGAAAACACGGCGATATAGGGGAAGGTATGACGGGTGCAAGACAACACAGCAATATAGGGGATGCTACGGGAGGTGCGTGAAAAGACGGCAATATAGGAGAAGGAATGAGAGGTGCGCGAAAACACAGCGATGTAGGGGAAGGTATGAGAGGTGCGCGAAAACACGGCGATACAGTGGAAGGTATGTGAGGTGCGCGAAAACGTAGTGATATAGTGGAAGCTATGAGAGCTGCTTGATAACACAGCGATATAGGGGAAGATATTAGAGGTACAGGAAAACACGGCGATATAGGGGAAGGTGTGAGAGGTGTGCAAAAACACAATGATATTGGGGAAGCTATGGGAGGTGTGCAAAACCACAGCAATACATAGGAAGGTATGAGTGATGCGTGAAAACACAGCCATAATTGGGAAGCTATGGAAGGTGCACAAAAACACAGCGGTAAGGGGAAGGTATGGGAGGTGTGCGAAAACACAGCGCTATAGGGGAAGCTATGAGAGGTGCGCAAAAACATCGCAATATATGGCAAGCTATGAGAGGTGTGAAAAAACAGCCATATAGCGGAAGCTATGGGAGGTATGCTACAACACAGCAATATGGTAAAGATTTGAGAGGTGCACGAAAACATGGCGATATACAGGAAGCAATAAGAGGTAAGCGAAAACACAGCGATATAGGGGAAGGTATGACAGGTGTGAGAAAACACAATTATGTTGGGGAAGCTATGGGAGGTGCGTGAAAACACAGCGATATAGGGGAAGTTATGAGAGGTGTGTGAAATACGTCGATATAGGGGAAGTTATGAGAGATGAGCGAAAACTCAGCTAAAAAGGGGAAGTTATGAGAGGTGCGTGAAAACACAACGATATCGGGGAAGCTATGCAAGGTGCGCAAAAACATGGCAATATAAAGGAAGCTATGGGAGCTGCAGGAAAACATGGTGATATAGGAGAATTTATGAGAGGTGCGCGAAAACACAGCAATGTAGGGGAAGCTATGCGAGGTGCGCCAGAACACGGCTATATGGGGGAAGATATGAGAGGTGCGCAAAAACACAGCGATTTGGGGAAAGCGATGAGAGGTGCACAAAAACGTTGCAATATATGGGAAGCTATGAGAGGTGCGCGAAAACACGGCGAAAAATAGGAAGTTATGGGATGTGTGTGAAAACACAGCGATATAAAGTAAGTTATGAGAGGTGCCTGAAAACACATCAATATGGTGGAAGATATATGAGGTGCGCGAAAACACAGCGATATAGGGGAAGCTATGAGAGGTCTGCGAAAACACGCGTTATAAGGGCAGGTATGAGAGGTGCACGAAAACACATCGATATAGTGGAAGGTCTGAGAGGTGCACAAAAACACAACGACATAGGGGAAGGTATGCGAGCTGGGCAAAAACACAGCGATATAGGGGAAGCCATGAGAGGTGCGCGAAAACACGGCGATATAGAGGAAGGTACGACAGGTGCACGAAAATACATCGATACAGGGGAAGCTACGAGAGATGCGCGAACACATCGATATAGTCGAAGGTATGAGATTTCCGCAAAAACACAACGATATAGGGGAAGCTGTGAGAGGTGCGCTAAAACACGGCGATACAGGGGAAGCTATGAGACGTGCGCGAAAACGCAGTGATATATGGGAAACTATGGGAGGTGCGCGAATACAGTGGGATATAGGGGAAGATACGAGAGGTGTACGAAAACACAGCGATATAGGGGAACCTATGAGAGGTGTGCGAAAACATGGCGATATAGGGGACGCTATGTGAGGTGCATAAAAATGCAGTGATCTAGGGGAAGCCATGAGAGGTGTGTGAAAACATCGCCATATATGGCAAGCTATGAGAGGTGTGAGAAAAGAGCGATATCGCGGAAGCTATGGGAGGTATGCAAAAACACAGCAATATAGGGGAAGCTATGAAAGCTGCTTGATAACACAGCGATATAGGGGAAGGTATGAGAGGTGCGCGAAAACACATCGATACAGTGGTAGGTATGAGAGGTGCGCAAAAACACAATGATATAAGGGAAGGTATGCGAGGTAAGCGAAAACACAGCCATATAGGGGAAGCTATGAGAGGTCTGCGAAAACATGGCGATATACGGTCAGGTATGAGAGGTGTGCGAAAACAGAGTGATACAGTGGAAGCTATGGGTGGTGCGCAAACACAAGGCAATATACATGAAGGTATGAGAGGTGCTTGAAAACACGTCGATATAGGGGAAGTGATGAGAGGAGCACAAAAATGCAGCGATATAGGGGACGGTATGAGAGGTGCGTGAAAACACAGCGATATAGGGGTAGGTATGCGAGGTGCAAGAAAACACAGCCATATAGGGAAAGGGATGGTAGGCATGCAAAAACACAGCAATATAGCGGAAGGTATGAGAGGTGCGCGAAAACGTAGCGATATATGGGAAGCTATGGGATGTGCACGAAAACAGAGCGATTTGGGGGAAGTTATGAGAGGTGCGAAAAACATCGTAATGTATGGGAAGCCATCAGAGGTGCGCGATAACATGGCGAAAAATGGGAAGCTATGGGAGGTGCGTGAAAACACAGCTATATAGGGGAAGGTATGAGAGGTGTGCGAAAACACATCAATATAGGGGAAGGTATGCGAGGTGGGTGAAAACACAGCAATATAGGGGAAGCTATGAGAGGTCTGCATAACACGGTGATATAGGGGCAGGTATGAGAGGTGCACGAAAACACATCGATACAGGGGAAGCTACGAGAGGTGCGCGAAACACATCGATATAGTGTAAGTTATGAGAGGTGCGTAAATACACAACGATATAGGGGAAGGTATGAGAGGTGCACGAAAACACAGCGCTATAGGGGATGCTATGAGAGGTGCGCCAGAACACGGCTATATGGGGGAAGATATGAGAGGTGCGCAAAAACACAGCGATTTGGGGAAAGTTATGAGAGGTGCGCAAAAACATCACAATATATGGGAAGCTATGAGAGGTGTGCGAAAACACAGCGAGAAAGGGGAAGCTATGGGAGGTGCATGAAAACACAGCGATACATGGGAAGGTATGAGAGGTGCGCGAAAGCACATCAATATAGTGGAAGGTATGAGAGGAGTGCGAAAACACAACGACATAAGGGAAGGTATGCAAGGTGCACGAAAACACAGCAATATAGGGGAAGCTATGACAGGTGCGCGAAAACACGGTGATATAGGGGAAGGTATGACAGGTGCAAGAAAACGCTGCAATATAAGGGAAGCTACTTGAGGTGCGTGAAAAGACAGCGATATAGGAGAAGGTATAAGAGGTGCGCGAAAACACTGCGATGTAGGGGAAGCTATGTGAGGTGCACCAGAACACAGATATATGGGGAAAGCAATGAGAGGTGCGCGTAAACATTGCAATATATGGGAAGCTATGAGAGGTGCATGAAAACATGGCAAAAAAGGGGAAGCTATGGGAGGTGCGTGAAAAGACGGCGATAACGTAGAAGGCATGAGAAATACACAAGAATACAGCAATGTAGGGGAAGCTATGCGAGGTGCGCCAGAACACGGCAATATGGGGGAAGATATGAGGGTTGCGCAAAAATACGGCGATTTGGGGAAAGCAATGAGAGGTGCGCAAAAACATCACAATTTATTGGAAGCTATAAGAGGAGCGCGAAAACACAGCGAGAAAGGAGAAGCTATGGGAGGTGTGTGAAAACACATCGATATAGTGGAAGGTAGGTGAGGTGCGCGAAAACCCAGCGATATTGGAGAAGCTATGTGAGGTGCGTGAAAACACAGCGATCTAGGGGAAGGCATGAGAGGTGTGTGAAAACACATCGATACAGGGGAAGCTACAAGAGGTGCGCAAATACACAACGATGCGTGACCACAAGACCATAAACGTGAAGATATGAGAGGTGCTTGAAAACACGTCGATATAGGGGAAGCGATGTGAGGAGTGCGAAAATGCAGCGATATAGGGGAAACTATGAGAGGTGCGAGAAAACATAGTGATCTAGGCTGTATTTTCACGCATCACTCATACCTTCCTTTGTATTGCTGTGTTTTTGCACACCTCCCATAGCTTCCCCAATATCATTGTGTTTTTGCACACCTCTCACACCTTCCCCTATATCGCCGTGTTTTCCTGTACCTCTAATATCTTCCCCTATATCGCTGTGTTATCAAGCAGCTCTCATAGCTTCCACTATATTGCTATGTTGTCGTGCACCTCCCATAGATATTAGAGGTACAGAAAACACAGCCATAATGGGGAAGCTATGGAAGGTGCACAAAAACACAGCGATAAGGGGAAGGTATGGGAGGTGTGCGAAAACACAGCGCTATGGGGAAGCTATGAGTGGTGCGCAAAAACATCGCAATATATGGCAAGCTATGAGATGTGTGAGAAAACAGCGATATAGCGGAAGCTATGGGAGGTATGCTACAACACAGCAATCTGGGAAAGACTTGAGAGGTGCACGAAAACACGGCGATATACAAGAAGCAATAAGAGGTAAGCGAAAACACAGCGATATAGGGGAAGGTATGACAGGTGCGTGAAAACACAATTATGTTGGGGAAGCTATGGGAGGTGCGTGAAAACACAGCGATATAGGGGAAGTTATGAGAGGTGTGTGAAATGCGTCGGTATAGGGGAACGTATGAGAGAGGAGCGGAAACTCAGCTAAAAAGGGGAAGTTATGAGAGGTGCGTGAAAACACGGCGATATAGGGGAAACTATGGGAGCCGCATGAAAACACTGCGATATAGGAGAATGTGTCAGTGGTGAGCGAAAACACAACGATGTAGGGGAAGCTATATGAGGTGCGTGAAAACACAGCGATTTAGGGGAAGCTATGGGATGTGTGCGAAAGCATGGCGATACAGGAGAAGCTATGAGAGGAGCGCGAAAACACCGCCATATTGGGGAAGGTATGGGAGGTGAGCGAAAACACAGCACTATAGTGGAGTATATGAGACGTGCGCGAAATCACGGCGATATAGAGGAAGATATGTGAGGTGAGCGAAAACAGCAATATATGGGAATTTATGGGACGTGTGCGAAAACACAGCGATATAGTGGAAGGTATGGGAGGTACGCAACAACATAGTAATATAGGGGAAGCTATGAGAGCTGCTTGATAACACGGCGATATAGGGGAAGGTATGAGAGGTGCTCGAAAACACGATATAGGGGAAGGTATGGGAGGCGCACGATAACACAGCAATATAGGGGAAGTTCTGAGAGGTGCGTGAAACATGCAGATATAGGGGAAGCTATGAGAGGTGTGCAAAAACACAGCGATATAGGGGAAGGTATGAGAGGTGCGCAAAATCACGGCGATATAGGGGAAGGTATGAGAGGTGCGCTAAAAAACAGTGATATAGGGGAAGGGACGGGAGATGCGCAAACACAGGGCGACATACGTAAAGGTATGAGAGGTGCTTGAAAACAGGTCGATATCGGGGAAGGTATGGGAGGTGCGCGAAAATGCGGCAATATAGGGGAAGCTATGAGAGGTGCACGAAAACACAGCGATATATGGGAAGTTATCAGAGTTGCGCGAAAACATGGCGAAAAGTGGAATGTATGAGAGGTGCGCAGAAACACCGCTATATAGGGGATGGTATGAGAGATAAGTGAAAATACAGCTAAAAGGGGGAAGGTATGAGAGGTGCACGAAAACACGGCGATATAGGGGTAGCTATGAGAGGTGCGCGAAAACGCAGCGATATATGGGAAGCCATGGGAGGTGCATGATAACACAGCGATATAGGAGAAAGTATGAGGAGTGCGCGAAAACATGGCGTTATAGGGGAATGTATGAGAGATGCGCAGAAACACGGCTATATAGGGGATGGTATAACATTGCAATATATGGCAAGCTATGAGAGGTGTGCGAAAACAGCGAGAAAGTGGAAGCTATGGGAGATACGCGACAACATAGCAATATAGTGGAAGCTATGAGAGCTGCTTGATAACACAGCGATATAGGGCAAGATATTAGAGGTACAGGAAAACACGGTGATATAGGGGAAGGTGTGAAAGGTGTGCAAAAACACAATGATATTGGGGAAGCTATGGGAGGTGTGCAAAAACACAGCAATACAAAGGAAGGTATGAGTGATGTGCGAAAACACAGCCATAATTGGGAAGCTATGGAAGGCGCACAAAAACACAGCGATAAGGGGAAGGTATGGGAGGTGAGCGAAAACACAGCGCTAAAGGGGAAGCTATGAGAGGTGTGCAAAAACAGCGATATAGCAGAAGCTATGGGAGGTATACTACAACACAGCAATATGGTAAAGATTTGAGAGGTGCACGAAAACACGGCGATATACAGGAAGCAATAAGAGGTAAGCGAAAACACAACGATATAGGGGAAGGTAAGACAGGTGTGCGAAAACACAATTATGTTGGGGAAGCTATGGGAGGTGCGTGAAAACACAGCGATATAGGGGAAGTTAGGAGAGGTGTGTGAAATACGTCGATATAGGGGAAGGTATGAGAGAGGAGCGAAAACTCAGCTAAAAAGGGGAAGTTATGAGGGGTGTGTGAAAACACAACAATATTGGGGAAGCTATGCGAGGTGTGCGAAAACACAGCGATATAGGGAAGTTATGGAAGGAGTTGGAAAACACGGCGATATAGGAGAATTTATGAGAGGTGCGCGAAAACACAGCAATGTAGGGGAAGCTATGCCAGGGGCGCGAAAACATGGCGATATAAAGGAAGCTATGGGAGCTGCATGAAAACACTGCGATATAGGAGAATGTACCAGTGGTGCGCGAAAACACAACGATGTAGGGGAAGCCATGCGAGGTGCGCCAGACACGGATATATAGGGGAAGATATGAGAGGTGTGTGAAAACACGGCGATATAGGGGAAGTTATGAGAGGAGCGCGAAAACACAGCCATATTGGGGAAGGTATGGGAGGTGTGCGAAAACACAACAATAAGGGGAAGGTATGGGAAGTGCGCGAAAACACAGCACTATAGTGGAATATAGGAGACGTGCGCGAAAACACGGCGATATAGAGGAAGATGAGGGAGGTGCGCGAAAAATGAGCAATAGATGGGAAGTTATGGGACCTGCGCGAAAACACAGCTATACAGTGGAAGGTATGAGAGGTGTGCGAAAACATGGTGATATAGGAGAATGTATGAGAGGTGCGCGAAAACACGGCAATACAGGTGAATTTATGAGATGTGAGCAAAAACACAGGGATATAGGGGAATCTATGGGAGGTGCACGAAAACACAGCGATATAGGGGAAGTTCTCAGAATTGCGCGAAAACATGGCGATAAAGTGGAATGTATAAGAGGTGCACAGAAACACGGCCATATAGGGGATGGTATGAGAGATAAGTGAAAACACAGTTAAAAGGGGTAAGGTATGAGAGGTGCGCGAAAATACGGCGATATAGGGGTAGCTATGAGAGGTGCGCGAAAATGCAGCGATATATGGGAAGCCATGGGAGGTGCGTGATAACACAGTGATATAGGGGAAGGTATGAGGAGTGCGAGAAAACACAGCGATATAGGGGAAGCTATGGGAGGTGCGTGAAAACACAGTGTTATAGGGGAAGTTATCAGAGGTGCGCGAAAACATCGCGATATAGGAGAATGTATGAGAGGTGCACAGAAACACGGCTATATAGGGGATGGTATAACATTGCTATATATGGCAAGCTATGAGAGGTGTGCGAAAACAGCGATATAGCGGAAGCTATGGGACGTACGCAACAACATAGCAATATAGTGGAAGCTATGAGAGCTGCTTGATAACGCAGCGATATAGGGGAAGATATTAGAGGTACAGGAAAACACGGCGATATAGGGGAAGGTGTGAGAGATGTGCAAAAACACAATGATATTGGGGAAGCTATGGGAGATGTGCAAAACTACAGCAATACATAGGAAGGTATGAGTGATGCGTGAAAACACAGCCATAATTGGGAAGCTATGGAAGGTGCACAAAAACACAGCGATAAGGGAAAGGTATGGGAGGTGTGCGAAAACACAGCGCTATAGGGGAAGCTATGAGAGGTGCTCAAAAACATCGCAAGATATGAGAGGTGTGAAAAAACAGCCATATAGCGGAAGCTATGGGAGGTATGCTACAACACAGCAATATGGTAAAGATTTGAGAGGTGCACGAAAACATGGTGATATACAGGAAGCAATAAGGGGTAAGCGAAAACACAGCGATATAGGGGAAGGTATGACAGGTGTGCGAAAACACAATTATGTTGTGGAAGCTATGGGAGGTGCGTGAAAACACAGTGATATAGGGGAAGTTATGAGAGTTGTGTGAAATATGTCGATATAGGGGAAGTTATGAGAGATAAGCGAACACTCAGCTAAAAAGGGGAAGTTATGAGAGGTGCATGAAAACAGATCGATATTGGGGAAGCTATGCGAAGTGCGCGAAAACACGGCGATATAGGAGAAATTATGAGAGGTGCGCGAAAACACAACAATGTAGGGGAAGCTATGCCAGGTGCGCGAAAACATGGCAATATAAAGGAAGCTATGGGAGCTGCATGAAAACACTGTGATATAGGAGAATGTATCAGTGGTGCGCGAAGACACAGCGATGTAGGGGAAGCTATGCGAGGTGCGCCAGAACACGGCTATATGGGGGAAGATATGAGAGGTGCGCGAAAACACAGCGATATAGGGGAAGCTATGAGAGGTGTGCGAAAACACACCGATATAGAGGAAGGTATGAGCTGTGCACGAAAACACAACGACATAGGGGACGGTATGTGAGGTACGTGAAAACACAGTGATCTAGGGGAATCCATGAGAGGTGTGTGAAAACATCGCCATATATGGCAAGCTATGAGAGGTGCACGAAAACAATGATATAGCGGAAGCTATGGGAGGTATGCGAAAACACAGCAATATAGGGGAAGCTATAAAAGCTGCTTGATAACACAGCAATATAGGGGAATGTATGAGAGGTGCGCGAAAACACATCGATACAGTGGTAGGTATGAGAGGTGCGTGAAAACACAATGATATAGAGGAAGGTATGAGAGGTAAGAGAAAACACAGCAATATAGGGGAAGCTATGAGAGGTGTGCGAAAACATCGCAATATAGGGGAAGCTATGAGAGGTGTCTGAGAACACAGCGATACAGGGGAAGCTATGTGAGGTGCGCGAAAACACAGCGATATATGGGAAGCTATGGGAGGTGAACGAAAAAAGAACGATATAGTGGAATGTATGAGAGATGCAAGAAAACACAGCAATACAGGGGTAGCTATGCGAGCTGCGTGAGAACACGGCGATATAGGGGCAGCTATGAGAGGTGCATAAAAGCACAGTGATTTAGGGGAAGTTATGATAGGTGAGCAAAAACATCGCAACATATGGGAAGCTATGGGCGGTATGTGAAAACAGGGCAATATAGGGGAAGTGATGAGAGGTGCACGAGAGCACAGCGACATAGGGGAAGCTATGGGAGGTGCGTGAAAACACGACGATATAGGTGAAGGTATGAGAGGTGCGCGAAAAGACTGATATGGGGGAAGCTATAAGAGGTGCGCGAAAACACAGCGATATAGGGGAAGGTATGAGAGGTGCGAGAGAACATGGCGATATAGGAGAAAGTATGAGAGGTGCGTGAAAATATCGCAGTATATGGCAAGCTATTAGAGGTTTGCGAAAACAGAGATAAAGCGGAAGATATGGGAGGCACACGAAAACAAAGCAATATAGGGGAAGCTGTGAGAGCTGCTTGATAACAGAGCGATTTCGGGGAAGATATGAGAGGTGCGAAAAACACGGCGATATAGGGGAAGCTGTGGGAGTTGGAAGAAAACAGCAATATATGGGAAGGTATGGGACGTGCGTGAAAACACAGTGATATATGGGAAGCTATGGGAGGTGCGCGAAAACAGAGCGATTTCGGGGAAGTTATGAAAGATGCGCAAAACTACAGCAATATAGGAAAAGCTATGGGAGGTGTGCGACAACACAGCCATATTGGGGAAGGTGTGAGAGGTGCGGGAAAACACAGCGCTATAGTGGAATATATGAGAGGTGCGCGAAAACACGGCGATATCGAGGAAACTCTGAGACGTGCGCGAAAACACAGCAATATAGGGGAAGCTATGGAGGAGTGCGAAAACACAGTGATACAGCGGAATGTATGAGATATGCGCGAAAACACAGCAATACAGGGGAAGCTGTGGGAGGTGCAAGAAAGCAGCAATATATGGGAAGGTATGGGACGTGCGTGAAAACACAGTAATATATGGGAAGCTATGGGAGGTGCGTGAAAACAGGGCGATATAGGGGAAGGTATGAGAGGTGTGTGAAAACACAGCGATACAGGGGAAGGTATAGAAGGTGCGCGGAAACACAGCCATATTGGGGAAGTGATGGGAGGTGCGCGAAAACACAGCAATAATGGGAAGGTATGGGAGGTGTGCGAAAATATCGCAATATTAGGGAAGCTATGAGAGGTGCCTGAGAACACAGTGATACAGGGGAAGCTATGAGAGGTGCGTAAAAGCACAGCGATTTGGGGGTAGCTATGAGAGGTACGCTAAAACATCATAATATATGGCAAGCAATGAGAGGTGTGCGAAAACAGTGATATAGCGGAAAATATGGGAGGTACGCGACAACACAGTAATATAGGGGAAGGTATGGGAGGTGCGCGAAAACACGGCAATATACGTGAAGGTATAAGAGGTGAGTGAAAACACTGCGATACAGGGGAAGGTATGAGCGGTGCGCAAAAACACAGTGATATGGGGAATCTATGGGAGTTGTGCATAATCACAGCGATATAGGGGAAGGGATGAGTGGTGCATGAAAACACAGCGATACAGGGGAAGCTATGGGTGTTGTGTGAAAACACAGCGATATAGGGGAAGGTATGAGGGATAAGTGAAAACTCAGCTAAAAAGGGGAAGGTATGAGTGATGCGCGAGAACACGGCGATATAGGCAAAGCTATGAGAGGTTAGCAAAAACACTGCAATATAGGGGAAGGTATGAGAGGTGGGCGAAAACACAACGATATAGGGAAGCTATGAGAGGTACGTGATAACACAGCGATATAGGGGAAGCTGTGAGAGGTGCGCAAAACCACACTGATATAGAGGAAGGTATGAGCGGTGCGCGAAAACATGGCGATGTAAGGGAATGTATGAGAGGCGAGAGAAAACGCAGCTCTATAGGGGAAGGTATGAGAACTGCGCGAAGACACGGCGATATAGCAGCAGCTATGAGAGGTGAGCGAAAACACAGCGATATAAGGGAAGGTATGCGACATGCGCGAAAGCACAGCGATATGGGGAAGCTATGAGAAGTGCGCGATAACACTGTGATATAGGGGAGGTATGAGCAGTGCGCGAAAACACGGCGATATAGGGGAAGGGATGAGAGGTGCATGAAAACGCAATGATATAAGCGAAGCTATGGGTGGTGCCCAAAAACACAGTGAAAGAGGGGAAGGTATAGGAGGTGCGCGAAAACACGGCGATATAGGGAAAGTTATGAGAGGCGCGCGAAAACAGAGTGATGTAGGGGAAGCTATGGGAGGTGTGCAAAAACGCAGCAATATTCGTGAAGGTATGAGAGGTGTGTGAGAACACGTCAATACAGGGGAAGCATTGAGTGGCCCACAAAAACTCAGCAATATAGGGGACAGTATGAGCGCTGCGTGAAAACGCAGGGATATAGGGCTAAGTATGCGAAATGCATGAATACACAGTGATATAGGGGAAGGTATGAGAGGTGCGCAAAAACACAGCAATATAGAGGAATATATAAGAGGTGGGCGAAAACGCAGCTATATATGGGAAGCTATGGGAGGTGCGCGATAACACAGTGATCTTGGGGAAGCTATAAGATGTGCGCGAAAACATCGCAATATATGGCAAGCTATGAGAGTTGTGCGAAAACAGCGATATAGAAGAAGCTATGGGTGGTACGCGAGAAAACAGCAATATAGGGGAAGGTATGGGAGGTCCGGGAAAACACGGTGATATACGTGAAGGTATCAGAGGTGCGTAAAAACACGTCAATATAGGGGAAACATGGTGGTATAGGGGAAGATATAAGAGGTGCGCGAAAACACAGCGATATAGGGGAAGGTATGAGATGTGCGCGAAAACACAGTGATATAGGGGATGCTATGGGAGGTGCCTGAAAACACGGCAATATAGGAGAAGGTATGAGAGGTGCACGAAAGCACAGTGATATAGGGGAAGCTATGGGAGGCGCGCAAAAACATGGCGATATACGTGAAAGAATGAGAGGTGTGTAAAAACAACTTGATATAGGGGAAGCGATGAGACGTGTGCGAAAACGCAGCGATATAGGGGGCGGTATCCAAGGTGCGTAAAAACACAGTGATATAGGGGAAGGTTTGACAGGTGCGCAAAATCACAACTATATAGGGGAAGCTAGGGGAGGTGTGCAAAAACACAGGGATAAGAGGAATGTATGGGAGGTGCGCGAAAACACAACTATTTAGGGGAAGTTATAAGAGGGAGGCGAAAACATGGCCGTATAGAGGAAGCTATGGCATGTGCGCGAAAACACAGCAATATAGGGGAAGCTCTGAGACGTGCGCGAAAACACAGCGATGTAGGGGAAGCTATGGGAGGTGTGCGAAAACACAGCGATACAGCAGAAGGTATGAGATGTGGCCCTTGTGGCTACGGGGGTCAGGGGGTATGGAGGAAAGGCTGGGGCGGGGTTCTGAGTTGGATGATCAACCATGATCATAATAAATGGCGGTGCAGGCTCGATGGGCCGAATGGCCTACTCCTGTACCTATTTTCTATGTTTCTATGTGCGCGAAAACAGAGCAATATAGTGGAAGCTATGGGAGGTGCGCGAGAACACAGCAATATATGGGACGATATGCGAGGTGCATGAAAACACAGCGATATTGGGGATGAAATGAGAGGTGCACAAAAACACATCGATATACGGGAAGCTATGAGAGGTGCGTGAAAACATGGCGCTATAGGGGAAGCTATAAGAGGTGAGCGAAAACACAGCGATATAGGGGAAGCTATGGGAGTTGTGCATAATCACAGCGATATAGGGGAAGGGATGAGTGGTGCATGAAAACACAGCGATACAGGGGAAGCTATGGGTGTTGTGTGAAAACACAGCGATATAGGGGAAGGTATGAGGGATGAGCGAAAACTCAGCTAAAAAGGGGAAGGTATGAGTGATGCGCGAGAACACGGCGATATAGGCAAAGCTATGAGAGGTTAGCAAAAACACTGCAATATAGGGGAAGGTATGAGAGGTGGGCGAAAACACAACGATATAGGGAAGCTATGAGAGGTACGTGATAACACAGCGATATAGGGGAAGCTGTGAGAGGTGCGCAAAACCACACTGATATAGAGGAAGGTATGAGCAGTGCGCGAAAACATGGCGATGTAAGGGAATGTATGAGAGGCGAGAGAAAACGCAGCTCTATAGGGGAAGGTATGAGAACTGCGCGAAGACACGGCGATATAGCAGCAGCTATGAGAGGTGAGCGAAAACACAGCGATATAAGGGAAGGTATGCGACATGCGCGAAAGCACAGCGATATGGGGAAGCTATGAGAAGTGCGCGATAACACTGTGATATAGGGGAGGTATGAGCAGTGCGCGAAAACACGGCGATATAGGGGAAGGGATGAGAGGTGCATGAAAACGCAATGATATAAGCGAAGCTATGGGTGGTGCCCAAAAACACAGTGAAAGAGGGGAAGGTATAGGAGGTGCGCGAAAACACGGCGATATAGGGAAAGTTATGAGAGGCGCGCGAAAACAGAGTGATGTAGGGGAAGCTATGGGAGGTGTGCAAAAACGCAGCAATATTCGTGAAGGTATGAGAGGTGTGTGAGAACACGTCAATACAGGGGAAGCATTGAGTGGCCCACAAAAACTCAGCAATATAGGGGACAGTATGAGCGCTGCGTGAAAACGCAGGGATATAGGGCTAAGTATGCGAAATGCATGAATACACAGTGATATAGGGGAAGGTATGAGAGGTGCGCAAAAACACAGCAATATAGAGGAATATATAAGAGGTGGGCGAAAACGCAGCTATATATGGGAAGCTATGGGAGGTGCGCGATAACACAGTGATCTTGGGGAAGCTATAAGATGTGCGCGAAAACATCGCAATATATGGCAAGCTATGAGAGTTGTGCGAAAACAGCGATATAGAAGAAGCTATGGGTGGTACGCGAGAAAACAGCAATATAGGGGAAGGTATGGGAGGTCCGGGAAAACACGGTGATATACGTGAAGGTATCAGAGGTGCGTAAAAACACGTCAATATAGGGGAAACATGGTGGTATAGGGGAAGATATAAGAGGTGCGCGAAAACACAGCGATATAGGGGAAGGTATGAGATGTGCGCGAAAACACAGTGATATAGGGGATGCTATGGGAGGTGCCTGAAAACACGGCAATATAGGAGAAGGTATGAGAGGTGCACGAAAGCACAGTGATATAGGGGAAGCTATGGGAGGCGCGCAAAAACATGGCGATATACGTGAAAGAATGAGAGGTGTGTAAAAACAACTTGATATAGGGGAAGCGATGAGACGTGTGCGAAAACGCAGCGATATAGGGGGCGGTATCCAAGGTGCGTAAAAACACAGTGATATAGGGGAAGGTTTGACAGGTGCGCAAAATCACAACTATATAGGGGAAGCTAGGGGAGGTGTGCAAAAACACAGGGATAAGAGGAATGTATGGGAGGTGCGCGAAAACACAACTATTTAGGGAAAGTTATAAGAGGGAGGCGAAAACATGGCCGTATAGAGGAAGCTATGGCATGTGCGCGAAAACACAGCAATATAGGGGAAGCTCTGAGACGTGCGCGAAAACACAGCGATGTAGGGGAAGCTATGGGAGGTGTGCGAAAACACAGCGATACAGCAGAAGGTATGAGATGTGGCCCTTGCGGCTACGGGGGTCAGGGGGTATGGAGGAAAGGCTGGGGCGGGGTTCTGAGTTGGATGATCAACCATGATCATAATAAATGGCGGTGCAGGCTCGATGGGCCGAATGGCCTACTCCTGTACCTATTTTCTATGTTTCTATGTGCGCGAAAACAGAGCAATATAGTGGAAGCTATGGGAGGTGCGCGAGAACACAGCAATATATGGGACGATATGCGAGGTGCATGAAAACACAGTGATATTGGGGATGAAATGAGAGGTGCACAAAAACACATCGATATACGGGAAGCTATGAGAGGTGCGTGAAAACATGGCGCTATAGGGGAAGCTATAAGAGGTGAGCGAAAACACAGCGATATAGGGGAAGCTATGGGAGGTGCACGAAAACACAGCGATATAGGGGAAGCTATGACAGGTGCGTGAAAACACAGCAATACATGGGAAGCTATGGGAGGTGCGTGAAGAAACAGCGAAATAGGGGAAGTTATGCGAGGTGCGCCATAACACAGCAATGTAGGGGAAGCTATGGGATGTGCATGAAAACACAGCAATATTGGGGAAGGTATGAGAGGTGCACAAAAACACATCGATATACGGGAAGCTACGAGAGGTGCGCGAAAACACAGCGATATAGTGGAAGGTATGAGAGGTGCACGAAAACACATCGATATTGGGGAAGCTACAATAGGTGCGTGAAAACACATCGATATACTTGAAGATATGAGAGGTGCTCGAAAACACAACGATGTAGGGGAAGCAATGAGAGGTGCGCAAATACACATCGATATGGGGAAGCTATGAGAGGTGCGCAAAAACACAGCGATATAGGGGAAGCTATGGGAGGTGCAAAAAATCACAGCGATATAGGGGAAGGTATGAGCGGTGCGCAAAAACACAGTGATATGGGGAATCTATGGGAGTTGTGCATAATCACAGCGATATAGGGGAAGGGATGAGTGGTGCATGAAAACACAGCGATACAGGGGAAGCTATGGGTGTTGTGTGAAAACACAGCGATATAGGGGAAGGTATGAGGGATGAGCGAAAACTCAGCTAAAAAGGGGAAGGTATGAGTGATGCGCGAGAACACGGCGATATAGGCAAAGCTATGAGAGGTTAGCAAAAACACTGCAATATAGGGGAAGGTATGAGAGGTGGGCGAAAACACAACGATATAGGGAAGCTATGAGAGGTACGTGATAACACAGCGATATAGGGGAAGCTGTGAGAGGTGCGCAAAACCACACTGATATAGAGGAAGGTATGAGCAGTGCGCGAAAACATGGCGATGTAAGGGAATGTATGAGAGGCGAGAGAAAACGCAGCTCTATAGGGGAAGGTATGAGAACTGCGCGAAGACACGGCGATATAGCAGCAGCTATGAGAGGTGAGCGAAAACACAGCGATATAAGGGAAGGTATGCGACATGCGCGAAAGCACAGCGATATGGGGAAGCTATGAGAAGTGCGCGATAACACTGTGATATAGGGGAGGTATGAGCAGTGCGCGAAAACACGGCGATATAGGGGAAGGGATGAGAGGTGCATGAAAACGCAATGATATAAGCGAAGCTATGGGTGGTGCCCAAAAACACAGTGAAAGAGGGGAAGGTATAGGAGGTGCGCGAAAACACGGCGATATAGGGAAAGTTATGAGAGGCGCGCGAAAACAGAGTGATGTAGGGGAAGCTATGGGAGGTGTGCAAAAACGCAGCAATATTCGTGAAGGTATGAGAGGTGTGTGAGAACACGTCAATACAGGGGAAGCATTGAGTGGCCCACAAAAACTCAGCAATATAGGGGACAGTATGAGCGCTGCGTGAAAACGCAGGGATATAGGGCTAAGTATGCGAAATGCATGAATACACAGTGATATAGGGGAAGGTATGAGAGGTGCGCAAAAACACAGCAATATAGAGGAATATATAAGAGGTGGGCGAAAACGCAGCTATATATGGGAAGCTATGGGAGGTGCGCGATAACACAGTGATCTTGGGGAAGCTATAAGATGTGCGCGAAAACATCGCAATATATGGCAAGCTATGAGAGTTGTGCGAAAACAGCGATATAGAAGAAGCTATGGGCGGTACGCGAGAAAACAGCAATATAGGGGAAGGTATGGGAGGTCCGGGAAAACACGGTGATATACGTGAAGGTATCAGAGGTGCGTAAAAACACGTCAATATAGGGGAAACATGGTGGTATAGGGGAAGATATAAGAGGTGCGCGAAAACACAGCGATATAGGGGAAGGTATGAGATGTGCGCGAAAACACAGTGATATAGGGGATGCTATGGGAGGTGCCTGAAAACACGGCAATATAGGAGAAGGTATGAGAGGTGCACGAAAGCACAGTGATATAGGGGAAGCTATGGGAGGCGCGCAAAAACATGGCGATATACGTGAAAGAATGAGAGGTGTGTAAAAACAACTTGATATAGGGGAAGCGATGAGACGTGTGCGAAAACGCAGCGATATAGGGGGCGGTATCCAAGGTGCGTAAAAACACAGTGATATAGGGGAAGGTTTGACAGGTGCGCAAAATCACAACTATATAGGGGAAGCTAGGGGAGGTGTGCAAAAACACAGGGATAAGAGGAATGTATGGGAGGTGCGCGAAAACACAACTATTTAGGGGAAGTTATAAGAGGGAGGCGAAAACATGGCCGTATAGAGGAAGCTATGGCATGTGCGCGAAAACACAGCAATATAGGGGAAGCTCTGAGACGTGCGCGAAAACACAGCGATGTAGGGGAAGCTATGGGAGGTGTGCGAAAACACAGCGATACAGCAGAAGGTATGAGATGTGGCCCTTGTGGCTACGGGGGTCAGGGGGTATGGAGGAAAGGCTGGGGCGGGGTTCTGAGTTGGATGATCAACCATGATCATAATAAATGGCGGTGCAGGCTCGATGGGCCGAATGGCCTACTCCTGTACCTATTTTCTATGTTTCTATGTGCGCGAAAACAGAGCAATATAGTGGAAGCTATGGGAGGTGCGCGAGAACACAGCAATATATGGGACGATATGCGAGGTGCATGAAAACACAGTGATATTGGGGATGAAATGAGAGGTGCACAAAAACACATCGATATACGGGAAGCTATGAGAGGTGCGTGAAAACATGGCGCTATAGGGGAAGCTATAAGAGGTGAGCGAAAACACAGCGATATAGGGGAAGCTATGGGAGGTGCACGAAAACACAGCGATATAGGGGAAGCTATGACAGGTGCGTGAAAACACAGCAATACATGGGAAGCTATGGGAGGTGCGTGAAGAAACAGCGAAATAGGGGAAGTTATGCGAGGTGCGCCATAACACAGCAATGTAGGGGAAGCTATGGGATGTGCATGAAAACACAGCAATATTGGGGAAGGTATGAGAGGTGCACAAAAACACATCGATATACGGGAAGCTACGAGAGGTGCGCGAAAACACAGCGATATAGTGGAAGGTATGAGAGGTGCACGAAAACACATCGATATTGGGGAAGCTACAATAGGTGCGTGAAAACACATCGATATACTTGAAGATATGAGAGGTGCTCGAAAACACAACGATGTAGGGGAAGCAATGAGAGGTGCGCAAATACACATCGATATGGGGAAGCTATGAGAGGTGCGCAAAAACACAGCGATATAGGGGAAGCTATGGGAGGTGCAAAAAATCACAGCGATATAGGGGAAGGTATGAGAGGTGCACGAAAACACATCGATATGGGGAAGCTATGAGGTGCGCGAAAACACAGCGATATAGTGGAATGTATGAGAGGTGGCGAAAATTCTGAGATTTTGGGAAAGCTATGAGAGGTGTGCAAAAACACGGCAATATAGGGGTATTTATGGCAGGTGCGCGAAACCACAGCGATATAGGGGAAGGTATGAGAGGTGTGTGAAAACACGTCGATATAGGGGAAGCGATGAGAGGTGGTCAAAAACACAGCGATGTTAGAAGAAGGTATGAGAGATGAGCGAAAACTCTGCTAAAAAGGGGAAGGTATGAGATGTGCACGAGAATACTGCGATATAGGCAAAACTATGAGAGGTGAGCAAAAACACAGCGATATAGGGGAAGGTATGAGAGGGACGCGATAACACCGCGATATAGGGGAAGGTATGAGAGGTGCGCAAACACATGGTGATGTAGTTGAAGGTACGAAAGGTGCGCCAAAGTACAGAGATATAGGGGAAGCTATGAGAGGTGCGCGAAAACACAGCGATATAGGGGAAGCTATGAGAGGTGTGCGAAAACACAGCAATATAGGGGAAGCTATGGGAGGTGCACGAAAACACAACGATATCGGGGAAGGTATGAGAGGCACGCGAAAACACAGCAATACATGGGAAGATATGGGAGGTGCGTGAAGAAACAGCAAAATAGGGGAAGGTATGAGAGGTGCGCAAAAACACAGCAATGTAGGGGAAGCTATGGGATGTGCATGAAAACACAGCGATATTGGGGAAGGTATGAGAGGTGCACAAAAACACATCGATATACGGGAAGCTACGAGAGGTGCGCAAAAACACAGCGATATAGTGGAAGGTATGAGAGGTGCGCGAAAACACATCGATATTGGGGAAGTTACAATAGGTGCGTGAAAACACATCGATATACTTGAAGATATGAGAGGTGCTCGAAAACACAACGATGTAGGGGAAGCAATGAGAGGTGTGCAAATACACATCGATATGGGGAAGCTATGAGAGGTGCGCGAAAACACAGCGATATAGGGGAAACTATGGGAGGTGCAAAAAATCACAGCGATATAGGGGAAGGTATGAGAGGTGCACGAAAACACATCAATATGGGGAAGCTATGAGAGGTGTGCGAAATCACAACGATATAGTGGAATATATGAGAGGTGGCGAAAACAGAAATTTTGGGAAAGCTATGAGAGGTGTGCGTAAACACAGTGCTATAGGGGAATATATGAGAGATGTGCAAAAACACGGCAATATAGGGGTATTTATGGCAGGTGCGCGAAACCACAGCGATATAGGGGAAGGTATGAGAGGTGTGTGAAAACACGTCGATATAGGGGAAGCGATGAGAGGTGGTCAAAAACACAGCGATGTTAGAAGAAGGTATGAGAGATGAGCGAAAACTCTGCTAAAAGGGGGAAGGTATGAGATGTGCACGAGAACACTGCGATATAGGCAAATCTATGAGAGGTGAGCAAAAACACAGCGATATAGGGGAAGGTATTAGAGGGACACGATAACACCGCGATATAGGGGAAGGTATGAGAGGTGCGCAAAAACACAGCAATGTAGGGGAAGCTATGGGATGTGCGTAAAAACACAGCGATATTGGGGAAGGTATGAGAGGTGCACAAAAACACATCGATATACGGGAAGCTACGAGAGGTGCGCGAAAAGAGCGATATAGTGGAAGGTATGAGAGGTGCGCGAAAACACATCGATATTGGGGAAGTTACAATAAGTGCGTGAAAACACATCGATATACTTGAAGATATGAGAGGTGTTCGAAAACACAACGATGTGGGGGAAGCAATGAGAGGTGCGCAAATACACATTCATATGGGGAAGTTATGAGAGGTGCGTGAAAACACAGCGATATAGGGGAAGCCATGGGAGGTGCACGAAAACACAGCGATATAGGGGAAGGTATGAGAGGCACGCGAAAACACAGCAATACATGGAAAGCTATGGGAGGTGCGTGAAGAAACAGCGAAATAGGGGAAGTTATGCGAGGTGCGCAAAAACACAGCAATGTAGGGGAAGCTATGGGATGTAGGGGAAGGTATGAGAGGTACACAAAAACACATCGATATACGGGAAGCTACGAGAGGTGCGCGAAAACACAGCGATATAGTGGAATATATGAGAGGTGCACGAAAACACATCGATATTGGGGAAGCTATGAGAGGTGCGCGAAATCACAACGACATAGTGGAATGTATGAGAGGTGGTGAAAACAGAGATTTTGGGAAAGCTATGAGAGGTGTGCAAAAACACGGCAATATAGGGGTATTTATGGCAGGTGCGCGAAACCACAGCGATATAGGGGAAGGTATGAGAGGTGTGTGAAAACACGTCGATATAGGGGAAGCGATGAGAGGTGGTCAAAAACACAGCGATGTTAGAAGAAGGTATGAGAGATGAGCGAAAACTCTGCTAAAAAGGGGAAGGTATGAGATGTGCACGAGAATACTGCGATATAGGCAAAGCTATGAGAGGTGAGCAAAAACACAGCGATATAGGGGAAGGTATGAGAGGGACGCGATAACACCGCAATATAGGGGAAGGTATGAGAGGTGCGCAAAAACACGGTGATGTAGTTGAAGATATGAGAGGTGCGCCAAAGCACAGAGATATAGGGGAAGCTATGAGAGGTGCGCGAAAACACAGCGATAAGGGGAAGGTATGGGAGGAGCGCGAAAACACAGCGATTTATGGGAATGTATGAGAGGGAGGCGAAAAGACAACGATACAGGGAAAGTTGTGAGAGCTGCGCAATAACACCACGATATAGGGGAATGTATGAGAGGTGCACGAAAACACGGCGATATAGTGGACGCTATGGGAGGTGTCCGAAAACACAGCGATATAGGGGACACTATGGGAGGTGCGCGAAAGCAGAGCGATATAGGTTAAGGTATTAGAGCTGCGCGATAACACAGTGATATAGAGGAATCAATGGGAGGTGCGCGAAAACACGGCGATATACGTGAAGGAATGAGAAGTGTGTGAAAACACGTCGATATAGGGGAAACAATGAGAGGTGCGCGAAAACATGGCGATATAGAAGAGGTTATGAGAGATGAGCGAAAACTCAGCTAAAAAGGGGAAGGGATGAGGTGTGCGCGAGAATACTACCATCTAGGCCAAGCTATGAGAGGTGAGCAAAAATACAGCGATATAGGGGAAGATCCCAGAGGTGCGCGAAAACACATCTATATGGGGAAGCTATGAGAGGTGCGCGAAAACACAGCGATATAGTGGAATGTATGAGAGGTGGCGAAAATTCTGAGATTTTGGGAAAGCTTTGAGAGGTGCGTGTAAACACAGTGCTATAGGGGAATATATGAGAGGTGCGCAAAAACATGGTGATATAGGGGAATGTATGAGGTGAGCGAAAACACAGCGATATAAGGGAAGTTATTAGACGTGTGCAAAAACACAGCGATATGGGGGAAGGTATGAGAGGTGCGCGAAAACATATCGATATGGGGAAACTATGAGAGGTGCGCCAAACAATGTATGAGAGGTGGCGAAAACTCAGAGATTTTGGGAAAGCTACGAGAGGTGCGTGTAAACACAGAGCTATAGGGGAATATATGAGAGGTGCACAAAAACACGGTGATATAGGGAAATCTATGGGAGGTGTCCGAAAACACAGCGATATAGGGGTATTTACGGCAGGTGCGCAAAAACACAGCGATATATGGGAAGGTATGAGCGGTGCGCAAAAACACGGTGATATAGGGGAATGTATGAGAGGTGAGCGAAAACACAGCAATATAAGAAAATTTATAGGATGTGCGCGAAAACACAGCAATATCGTGGAAGCTATAGGAGGTGCATGAAATCATGGCGATATAGAAGATATGAGAGGTGCGCGACAGCACAGAGATATAGGGGAAGCTATGAGAGGTGCGCGAAAACATAGTGATATAGGGGAAGCTATGACAGTTGCGCGAAAACACAGCAATATACGGGAAGGTATGAGAGTTGCGCGAAAACACAGTGATATAGGAGAAGTAATTGGAGGTGCGTGAAAATACAGCGATATACGAGAAGGAATGAGAGGTGTGTGAAACACGTCGATACAGGGAAAGCGATGAGAGGTGGGCGAAAACACGGTGATGTAGGAGAAGGTATGAGATCTGCGCGACAACACTGCGATATAGGCAAGGCTATGAGAGGTGTGTAAAAACTCAGCGATAAGGGGAAGGTGTGGGAGGTGTGAGAAAACACAGAGCTATAGGGGAATGTATGAGAGGTGTGCGAAAAAACATCGATATAGGGGAAGCTATGGGAGGTGCGTGAAAACACAGCGATATGGGGGAAGCTATGGGAGGTGTGCAAAAACTCAGCGATAACGGAAAGGTGTGAGAGGTGCGCGAAAACATAGCGATTTAGGGGAAAGTAGACCTCCCATAGCTTCCCCTATATCGCTGTGTTTTTGCACACATCCAATAGCTTCCCCTATATCGCTGTGTTTGGTGCACCTCCCATACCTTCCCCTATATTGCTGTGTTTTTGCTCACCTCTCATAGCTTTGACTATATCGCAGTATTCTCGCGCACATCTCATACCTTCCCCTTTTTAGCCGAGTTTTCGCTCATCTCTCATAGCTTCTTCTATATCGGCATGTTTTCACACACCTCTCATTCCTTCACGTATATCTCTGTGTTTTTGCACACCTCCCATTGCTTCCCCTATGTCACTGTGTATTCGCGCAGCTCTCATACCTTCCCCTATATTGCTGTATTTTCACGCACCTCCCATAAATACCCCTATATCGCCATGATTTTTTGCACCTCTCATAGCTTACCCTATATCTCTGTGCTTTCGCGCACCTCTCATACCGTCTCCTATATCGACGTGTTTTCATGCACCTCCCATAGCTTCCACAATATCACTGTGTTTGGCGCACCTCCAAAGAAGTGAGCGAAAACACAGCGATATAGGGGATGCAATGGGAAGCATTTGAAAACATAGCGATATAGGGGTATTTATGGGAGGTGCGCAATAACAGAGCGATATAGGGTAAGGTATGAGAGCTGCGCGAAAACACAGTGATATAGGGGAAGCAATGGGAGGTGCATGAAAACACGGCGATATACGTGAAGGAATGAGAGGTGTGTGAAAACACGTCGATATAGAAGAAGGTATGAGAGATAAGCAAAAACTCAGCTAAATAGGGGAAGTTATGAGATGTGCGCGAGAATACTGCGATATAGGCAAAGCTATGAGAGATGAGCAAAAACACAGCGATATAGGGGAAGCTATAGGAGGTGTGCCAAACACAGCGATATAGGGGAAGCTATTGGAGGTGCGCAAAAACACAGCGATATAGGGGAAGTTATGAGAGGTGCGCGAAAACACAACGATATAGGGGAAGCTATGGGAGGTGTGCAAAAACTCAGCGATAAGGGGAAGGTATCGGAGGTTTGCGTAAACACAGCGATTTAGGGGAAGGTATGAGAGGGAGGCGAAAACGCAGCGATATAGCGGAAGGTACGAGAGGTGCGCAATAACATCGCGATATAGGGGAAGGTGTGACAGGCACGCAAAAACACTGTGATGTAGGAGAAAGTATGAGAGGTGCGCGAAAACACAGAGATATAGGGGAAGCTCTGAGAGGTGCACAAAAATATCGCAATATATCGGAAGCTATGAGAGGTGCACGAGTACACAGTGGTAGAGGGGAAACTATGAGAGATGTGTGAAAAGACAGCGATGTTGGGGAATGTGTGAGAGGTACGCGCACAAACGGTGATATAGGGGAAGGAATGATAGGTGAGAGAAAACGCAGCTCTGTAGAGGAAGGTATGAGAGCTGCAAGAAAAAATGGTGATATAGTGTCAGCTATGAGAGGTGCGCAGAGTCACGGCGATGTAGGGGAAGCTATGAGAGGTGAGTGAAAACACAGTGATATAGGTTAAGCTATGGGAGGTGCGCGAAATCACAGCGATGTAGGGGAAAGGATGAGAGGTGCGTGAAAACATCGCAACATATGGGAAGCTATGAGAGGTGCACGAGAACACAGCGGTAGAGAGGAAGCTATGAGAGGTGCGCGAAAACACTGCGATATATGGGAAGCTATGGAAGATGCGTGAAAACAGGGCGATATAGCGGAAGGCATGAGAGGTGCGCAAAAGCACAGTGATGTAGGGGAAGCTATGGGAGATGCTGAAATCTGACAGATATAGGGGAAGCTATGGGAGATGTCTGAAAAAAACAGCCATATAGGGGAAGGAATGAGAGGTGCGCTATAACACAGCAATATAGGGGAAGGTATCAGAGGTCTTTGAATACATGGCGATATAGGGGAAGGTATGGTAGGTGCGTGAAAACACAGCGATATACAGGAATGCATCAGAGGTACGCGAAAACACAGCGATATAGGGGAATGTATGAGAGGTGAGAGAAAATGCAGCTCTATTGGGGAAGGTATGAGAAGTGCGCAAAAACAGAGCGATATAGGGGACGGTATGAGAGGTGCGTGAAAACACGGCGATATAGGAGAAGGTATGAGAGACGAGCGAAAATTCAGCTAAAAAGGTGAAGGTTTGAGAGAAGCGCAAAAACACGGCGATATATGCAAATCTCTGAGAGGAGAGCAAAAATACAGCGATATAGGGGAAGCTATGGGAGGTGCGCCAAAGCACCGTGATGTAGTGGAAGCTATCAGAGGTGCGCGAAAACACAGCGATATAGGGGAAAGTATTAGAGGTGCAGAATAACACCGCGATATAGGGGAAGGTATGAGAGGTGCGCAAAAACACGGTGATGTAGGGGAATGTATGAGAGGTGCGCCTAAAAACGGCGATACCGTTGATGCTATGAGAGGTGCGCAAAAACAGTGCGATATAAGGGAATGTATGAGAGGCTGGAGAAAACACAGAGAAATATGGGAAGCTATGGGAGGTGCGCAAAAACACGGCGGTATAGGTGAAGGAATGAGAGGTGTGTGAAAACACGCCGATATAGAAGAAAGTATGAGAGATGAGCGAAAACTCAGCTAAAAAGGGGAAGGTATGAGATATGCACGAGAATACTGCGATATAGGCAAAGCTAAGAGAGGTGAGCAAAAACACAGCGATATAGGGGAAGATATGGGAGTTGCGCCAAACACAGCGATATAGGGGAAGCTATCAGAGGTGCGCAAAAACACTGCGATATAGGGGAAGGTATGAGAGGTGCGCAAAAACACGGTGATGTAGGGCAATGTATGAGAGGTGCGCGTAAACATAGAGATATAGGAGAAGCTATGAGAGGTGAGGGAAAACACAGCGACATAGAGGACGCTATGGGAGGTGTCCGAAAACACAGCGATATAGGGGTATTTATGGGAGGTGCACAAAAACACAGCGATAAAGGGGAATGTATGACAGCTGCGCGATAACACAGTGATATAGGGGAAGCAATGGGCAGTGCGTGAAAACACGGCGATATAGAAATAGATATGAGAGATGAGCGAAAACTCAGCTAAAATGGGGAAGGAATGAGATGTGCGCGAGAATACTGCGATATAGGCAAAGCTAAGAGAGGTGAGCAAAAACACAGTGATATAGGGGAAGCTATTGGAGGTGTGCAAAAACTCAGCGATAAGGGGAAGGTATGGGAGGTGCGCGAAAACACAGCAATTTAGGGGAAGGTATGAGAGGTGCGCAAAAACACGGTCATGTCGGGGAATGTATGAGAGGTGAGGGAAAACACAGCAATATAAGGGAAGTTATGGGACGTGCGCGAAAACACAGTGATATAGTGGAAGCTATGGGTGGTGCATGAAAACATGGAGATATAGGAGAAGATATGAGAGGTGCACAAAAACATGGCGATATAGGGGAAGCTATGAGAGGATCGGGAAAACACAGGGATTTTGGAGAAGCTCTGAGAGGTGCGCGAAAATATCACAACATATGGGAAGCTGTGAGAGGTGCGCTAAAACACAGCAATATAGGGGAAGGCATGAGAGGTCTGCGAAAACACGGTGATATAGGGGAAGGTATGAGAGGTGCGCAAAAACACAGCGATGGAGGGGAATATATCAGAGGTACGTGAAAACACGGCGATATAGGGGAAGCTATGAGAGCTGCGCGAAAACATGGCGATATGTTGGCAGCTATGAGAGGTGAGCAAAAACACAGTGATATAAGGGAATGTATGAGAAGTGCGCAAAAACAGAGCGATATAGGGCAAGCTATGAGAGGTTAGCAAAAACAGTGATATAGGGAAAGGTATGAGAGTGCGCGAAAACACATCGATATACGTGAAGGAATGAGAGATGTGTGAAAACACGTCGATATATGGGAGGCTATGGGAGGTGCAGGTAAACAGAGTGGTATAGGGGAAGGCATGAGCGGTGCGAGAAAACACAGCAATATAGGGGAAACTATGGGAGGTGCGTGAAAACATGGTGATATAGGAGAAGGTATGAGAGGTGCGCGAAAACACAGCGATGTAGGGGAAGCTCTGCAAGGTACGCGAAAAGACGGCGATATAGAGGAAGCTATGAGAGGTCTGCGAAAACAGAGATATAGGAGAAGGTATGAGAGGTGCGCGAAAACACATCGATATAGTTGAAGGTATGCGAGGTGCTCGAAAACACAGCGATATAGGGGAAGCTATGAGAGGTGCATGAAAACAAAGCGATATAGGGGCAGGTATGAGAGGCCGGTGAAAACACAGCGATAAATGGGAAGCTATGGGAGATGCGTGAAAACACGGCGATATAGGGGAAGCTATGGGTGGTGCGCGAAAACACAACGATTTATGTGAAGGTATGAGACAGAAGCGAAAACACAGCGATAGAGGGGAAGCTATGGGATATTCGTGAAAACACAGCAATACAGGGGAAGCAATGAGACGTGTGCGAAAACACATCGATACAGCAGAAGTATGAGATGTGCGCAAAAACACAGCGATATTAGGGAAGCTATGGGAGGTGCGCGAAAACACAGCGATATCGTTGAAGGTATTAGAGGTGCGCAAAAACACGGCGATGTAGGAGAATGTGTGAGAGGTGCGCAAAAACACAGCAATATAGGGGAAGTTATGAGAGGTGCACGAAAACACAGCGATATAGGGGAAGCTCTAAGAGGTGAATGAAAACTCAGCAATACAGGGGAAAGTATGAGAGTTGCGTGAAAATACGGCGATATAGGGCAAGGTATGAGACGTGCGCGAAAACACAGCGATATAGGGGAAGGTATGAGCGGAGAGAGAAAACATGGCGATATAAGGCAAGGAATGAGGGGTTCACGAAAACACTGCGATATAGGGGAAGCTATGGGAAGTGCGCAAACGCACAGTGATATAGGGGAAGCAATAGCTGAGCACGAAAACACGGCGATACAGGGGAATGTATGGGAGGTGTGAAAATACATAGCGATATAGGGGAAGCTATGGGAGATACGCGAAAACACACCGATATATGGGAAGCTACGGGTGTGCGCAAATACACAGCGATGTAGTGGAAGCTATGGGAGGTACCAAAAAACACAGCAGTATAGGAGTAGGTATCAGGGGTGCGCGAAAACACCGTGATATAGCGGTAGCTATGTGAGTTGCGCGAAAACACAGCGATATAGGGGAAGGTATGAGACGTGCACGAAAACAGAGCAATGTCAGGGAATCTATGAGAGGTGCGGAAATATATGGGGATACAGGGGAAGCTATGGAAGGTGCTCTAAAAACAGCGATAGAGCGGATGGTATGAGAGGTGCGTGAGAAAGCGATACAGGGGAAGCTAAGGGAGGTGCAGGAAAACACAGCGATATTGGGGAAGCTAAGGGAGGTGCACAAAAACACGGCGATATAGTGGAAGGTATGAAAGGTACGCGAAAACACAGCGATATAGGGGAAGGTATGAGAGGAGCAAGAAAACATGACGATATAAGGGAAGGTATGAGAGGTGCACGAAACTCGGCGATATAGGGGAAGGTATGAGAGGAGCGAGAAAACACAGCGATATAAGTGAAGGTATGAGAGCTGCGTGAAAACAGAGCGATGTAGGGGAAGCTGTGGGAGGTGCACGATAACACAGCTATAAAGGGGGAGGTATCCGGGATACGCGAAAACAAGGTGAGGTAGGGGAAGATATGAGAGGTGCGCAAAAATACGGCAATATAGGGGGAGGTATGAGAGGTGTGCGAAAACACAGCCCCATGTTCTCGCGCACCTCTCATACCTTCCCCTATGTCGCTGTGTTTTCGCGCACCACTCAGAGCTTCCCCAATATCGCTGTGTTTTCATGCACCTCCCATAGCTTCCCCTGTATCGTTGTGTTTTCGCACACCTCTGGTACCTTCCCCTATATCGCTGTGTTGCCACGCACCTCTCATACCTTCCCCTATATTGCTGTATTGCCACGTACCTCTCATGACTTCTGCTCTATCGCTGACATTTTGCGCACCTACCACAGCTTCATCTGTATCCCCATGGTTTTCCACACCTTCATAGTTTCCATGACATTGCTCTGTTTTCGTGCACCTCTCATTCCTTCCCCTATATCGCCGTGTTTTCGTGCACCTCTCATTCCTTCCCCTATATCGCCGTGTTTTCGTGCACCTCTCATTCCTTCCCCTATATCGCCGTGTTTTTGCGCACCTATCAGAGCTTCCCCTATATCGCTGTGTTTTCGCGCACCTCCCATAGCTCCCCCTGCTTCGCTGTGTTTTCGTGCACCACTGCTACCTTCCCTTATACCGCTATGTTTTCGCGCTACTCAGATAGATACTGCTACATCGCTGTGTTTTCGCGCACCTCGCATACCTTCCCCTGTATCGATGTGTTTTCGCGCACCTCTAATGGCTTCCCCTATATCACTGTATTTTCGCGCACCTCTCATATCTTCCTCTATATCGCCGTGTCATGAATACCTCCCATACCTTCCTCTATATCACTGTGTTTTAGCGCACGTCTCAGAGCTTCCCCTATAGTGCAGTGTTTTTGCACACCTCCCATAGCTTCCCCTATATTGATGTGTTTTCATGCACCTCTCATAGTTTGCCCTATGTCGCTGTGTTTTCACGCACCTCCCATACCTTCCACTATATCGCTATGTTTTTGCTTACCTCTCATAGCTTTGCCTTGTTACGTACCCCGTAACTGGGTTGCCAAACCAGCAGAAATGGATCACTCAGTTGGAGTCTGGATAACTATAACTAAGAAAGTTTTATTAAAGAAACAAGCGATACAGTAATCGAAAGGATAATAAATGCAACAGTTCAGCAATGATAAACAGGTGCACAGAATTAAGATAACAGCATCAATCAAGTTCTATCGTTGTCTAGGGGCAAATGACTAATTTCAAAGTGACACAAAAGTCCAGTTCGATTTAATAGTTCAGTTCGCAGTAATCGTTGCCATGGCGATGGACAACGTGGGGGGAGAGAGAGAGGGAGAACGGGAAAGACTGATCGTTCAGACACGGCTTCCACTGACAGACCGGCGATATTGCTCACAAGCAGATTTTGGGCAGGTCCTTGGTGATGTCACCTGAGGTCACTGACTGTGACCCCTCCTCCAGATGCGGTCGATCCTCTGCAGTGAACCTGGCACCCAAGCAAGGGCGGACACACACCGGGTTCCCGCTGATCGTACCTTTCCACCCTGTGCGTTGTCCGGTACTTCCCACCGACTCGTGAGAGGCGCACCGCTTCCAGGGTCTCGTTACCTCGGGTGTCGTGTGTCCTGCCTTAGTGGACCTGTCCCTTTTTATCCCCCTGCTGGGGTATCGCCTGTCCATCACTTCAAACAGTTCAGAGTTCAAAGGGGGAGCTGATCTTGGCAATACCCAGACTGATGGCTCCTTCATTAACATCTCCACATGCTGCTTCATTGTTCCTTATCTCTCCTTCCCCCCTGAGGACAGGTGGCAGACCAACTGCTGATCTCACAGGACAGCTAACATCTTATCTATGTGTATTCTCGTCACACTTCCCCGCTTTAAGGATTTTTACAGGGAGATAAAAATTACAAACATGAATACATTATTTGATACACGCACAAATATACATCTTTATCAGCTATTTGGCTAACACAGCGAGTTTGAAGTTGCCAGCACCTTGACAGACAGTCATCACATTTTCTGTTCCTTTTACATGTGTTATTAATAATCCCTTAGACCAGGCTCCAACTCAGCAAACTTCATAGTGGCCAAAAACACTGATGAATTTCGATCAATGTAAACTCTCATTTGGTTTTGTCCCGGACCACAATAACAAGGGTCGTCCTATTCCGACTCAGTTTTCTCTCGTAAGGGCTTAGTAGGAGGGGGCGCTACTCACATAACTACCGCTACATCGTTGTGTTTTCGCGCACCTCGCATACCTTCCTCTATATATCCGTGTCATCGAAGACCTCCCATACCTTCCTCTATATCTCTGTGTTTTAGCGCACGTCTCAGACCTTCCCCTGTAGTGCAGTGTTTTCGCTCACTAAGTGAGAAAGGGGAAGCTATGAGAGGTGCGCGAAACACAACCATATAGGGGAAGGTATGAGAGGTGTGTGAGAACATGGCGATATAGGCAAAGCTATGCGAGGTGAGCGAAAATACAGCGGTATAGGGGAAGGTATGAGAGGTGCATGAAAACGCAGCGTTATAGGGGAAACTATGGGAGGTGTGCGAAAACACAGCGATATAGGGGAAACTGTCAGAGGTGCACGAAAACACAGCAATATAGGGGAAGCTATGGGAGTTGAGCAAAAACACAGCAATCTAGGGAAAGCTAGGAGAGGTGCACGAGAATGCAGCGATATCGAGGAAACTATGGGAGGTGCGCAATGACACAGCGAGAAAGGGAAAGCTATGAGAGGTGCGCGAAAACACAGCCATATAGGGGAATGTATGAGAGGTACATGAAAACACAGTGATATACGGGAAGCTATGGGAGGTGCACGAAAACGCAGCAATATAGGGGAAGCAATGGGAATTGCGTGAAAACAAGGCGATATAGGAGAAGGTATGAGAGGTGCGCGAAAACACGGCGATATAGCGGAAGGTATGAGATATGAGCGACAACGTAGCTAAAAGGTGGAAACTAGGAGAGGTCTGCGAGAACACGGTGATATAGGGAACGCTATGGGAGGCGCACGAAAACACGGCGATTTAGGGGAATGTATGAGAGGTGCGGGAAAACACAGCAATATAGGGGAAGTTATGAGAGATGAGTGAATTCACAGCTATAAAGGGGAAAGTATGACAGGTGCGTGAAAACACGACCGATATAGGGGAACTTATGAGAGGTGCGCGAACACATTGCGATATACATGAAAGTTTGAGAGGTGTGTGAAAACAAGGCGATATAGGCAAAGCTATGAGAGGTGAGCGAAAACACAGCAATATAGGGTAAGCTATGGGAAGTGCGCGAAAACACGGCGATATAGGGGAAGCTATGAGAGGGGAGTGAAAACTCAGCGATATTGGGGAAGGTATGAGAGGTGCACGAAAACACAGCGATATAGGTGAAGCTATGGGAGGTGTGCGAAATCATAGAAAATAGAGAAAGCTATCAGAGATGCGCGAAAACGTAGCGATATATGGGAAGCTATGGGAGATGCGTGAAAAAAGAACGATATAGGGGAGGTATGAGAGGTGTGAGCATACACATCGATATAGGGGAAGCTATGGGAGTTGCGTGAAAACGTCGATATAGGAGAAGGTATGAGAAGTGTGTGAAAACACAGCGATGTAGGGGAAGGTATGAGAGGTGCGCCAAACACAAGAATATTGGGGAAGCTATGAGCGGTCCGCAAAAACACAGCAATAAAGGGGAAGCTATGGGAGGGAGGCGAAAACACAGCGATATAGGGGAAGGTATGAAAGGTGCACGAGAACACCGCGATATAGGGGTAGGTATGAGAGGCACGCAAAAACATAGCACTTTTGGGGAAGCTGCAAGAGGTGCGGGAAAACACAGCGATACAGGGAAAGCTTTGGGAGGTGCGCGAAAACACAGCGATATAGGGAAATGGATTGGAGGTGAGCAAAAACACAGTGACATACGGGAAGGTATGGAAGGTGCAGGAAAATACGCTGATATAGAAAACATAGAAAACCTAGAAAATAGGTGCAGGAGTAGGCCATTCAGCCCTTCGAGCCTGCACCGCCATTCAGTATGATCATGGCTGATCATCCAACTCAGAACCCTGCACCAGCCTTCCCTCCATACCCTCTGATCCCTTAGGCACAAGGGCCATATCCAACTCCCTCTTAAATATAGCCAATGAACTGGCCTCAACTGTTTCCTGTGGCAGAGAATTCCACAGATTCACCACTCTCTGTGTGAAGAAGTTTTTCCTAATCTTGGTCCTAAAAGGCTTCCCCTTTATCCTCAAACTGTGACCCCTCGTACTGGACTTCCCCAACATCGGGAACTATCTTCCTGCATCTAGCCTGTCCAATCCCTTTAGGATTTTATACGTTTCAATCAGATCCCCCCTCAATCTTCTAAATTCCAACGAGTATAAGCCCAGCTCATCCAGTCTTTCTTCATATGAAAGTCCTGCCATCCCAGGAATCAATCTGGTGAACCTTCTTTGTACTCCCTCTATGGCAAGGATGTCTTTCCTCAGATTAGGGGACCAAAACTGCACACAATACTCCAGGTGTGGTCTCACCAAGGCCTTGTACAACTGCAGTAGTACCTCCTTGCTCCTGTACTCGAATCCTCTCGCTATAAATGCCAGCATACCGTTCGCCTTTTTCACCGCCTGCTGTACCTGCATGCCCACTTTCAATGACTGGTGTATAATGACACCCAGGTCTCGTCGCACCTCCACTTTTCCTAATCGGCCACCATTCAGATAATAATCTGTTTTCCTATTTTTGCCACCAAAGTGGATAACTTCACATTTATCCACATTAAATTGCATCTGCCATGAATTTGCCCACTCACCTAACCAATCCAAGTCACCCTGCATCCTTTTAGCATCCTCCTCACAGCTAACGCTGCCGCCCAGCTTTGTGTCATCCGCAAACTTGGAGATGCTGCATTTAATTCCCTCATCCAAGTTATTAATATATATTGTAAATAACTGGGGTCCCAGCACTGAGTCTTGCGATAACCCACTTGTCACTGCCTGCCATTCTGAAAAGGTCCCGTTTATTCCCACTCTTTGCTTCCTGTCTGCCAACCAATTCTCTATCCACGTCAATACTTTACTCCCAATACCGTGTGCTTTAAGTTTGCACACTAATCTCCTGTGTGGGACCTTGTCAAAAGCCTTTTGAAACTCCAAATATACCACATACACTGGTTCTCCCCTGTCCATTCTACTAGTTACATCCTCAAAAAATAGGGGAAGATGAGCGAAAACACAGCTAAAAAGGGGAAGGTATGGGAGATGAACGAAAACAGAGCAATATAGGGGAAGGTATGAGAGGTGTGAGAAAACACAGTGATATAGGGGAAGCTATGGGAGGTGCGTGAAAACGGCGATATAGGAGAAGGTATGAGAGGTGCGCGAAAACATGGCGATGTAGGGGAAGTATGAGAGTTGCGCGAAAACACGACGATATAGCGGAAGGTATGAGAGGTGAGAGAAAACGCAGCTCTATAGGGGAAGGTATGAGAGCTGCGTAAAAACACGGCGATATAGTGGCAGCTATGAGAGGTGAGCAAAAACACAGCGATATAGGGGAAGGTATGAGAGGTGCATGAAAACATGGCGACATCAGGGAATCCATGGGATGTGCACGAAAACACGGTGATATAGGAGAAGCTATGGGATGTGCGCGAAAACACGGCGATATAGGGGAAGGTATGAGAGGTGTGCGAAAACACAGTGATATAGGGGAAGCTGTGGGAGGTGCGTGAAAACGATGATATAGGAGAAGTTATGAGAGGTGAGCAAAAACAGAGCGACATAGTGGAAGGTATGGGAGGTCTCATAAACACGTTGATATGGGGAAGGTATGAGTGGTGCGCGAAAAGACAGTGATATGGGGGAAGCTATGAGAGGTACGCGAAAACACAGCCATATAGGGGAAGGTATGAGAGCTGCGTAAAAACACGGCGATATAGTGGCAGCTATGAGAGGTGAGCAAAAACACAGCGATATAGGAGAAGGTATGAGAAATGCACGAAAACACGGCGATATCAGGGAATCCATGGGAGGTGCGCGAAAACACAGTGATATAGGAGAAGCTATGGGATGTGTGCGAAAACACGACGATATAGGGGAAGGCATGAGAGGTGTACGAAAACACAGCAATGTAGGGGAAGCTACAGGAGGTGCGCAAAAACACGGTGATACAGGGCAAACTATGAGAGGTGCGCGAAAACATCGCAATATAGGGGCAGCTATGGGAGGTGTGCGAAAACACAGCAATATTGGGGAAGGTATGAGAGGTGTCTGAAAACACGGCGATGTAGGGGAATGAATGAGAGGTCCGTGAAAACGCGGCGATATACGGGAAAGTATGGGAGGTGTGCAAAATCACAGCAATATAGGGAAAGGGATGAGAGGTGGCGAAAACACAGCGATATACAGGAAGTTATGGGAGGTGCGTGAAAACACGGCGATATAGGGGAAGTTATGAGAGGTGTGCGAAAACGCAGTGATATGTGGAAGCTATGAGAGGTGCGCGAACACATGGCGATATATGTGAAGGTATGAGGGGTGCGCGAAAACACGGTGATATAGGGGAAGGTATGAGAGATGAGCGAAAACACAGCTAAAAAGTGGACGGTATGAGAGGTGCACGAGAAAACGATGATATAGGCAAAGCTATGAGATGTGAGCGAAAACAGAGCGATATAGGGGAAGGTATGAGAGGTGCATGAAAACACAGCGATATGGGGAAGTTATGGGTGGTGCGCAAAAACACAGCGATACAGGGGAAGCTATGGGAGGTGCACGAAAACACGGCGATGTAGGGGAATGAATGAGAGATGCGCCAAAACGCGGTGATATGCGGGAAGGTGTGAGTGGTGCGCGAAAAGACAGCAATATAGGGGAAGCTATGGGAGGTGTGCGAAATCACAGTGATATAGGGGAAGATATGAGAGGTGCATGAAAACACAGCGATATGCGGAAGTTATGGGAGGTGCGCAAAAACACAGCGGTACAGGGAAAGGCAAATATTAACGTAAATATTACGTCGCCTACCTTTCCGACTTCCAATCCTTCTGGCACTCTTGATAAAATTTTAAGTTTTAATCCTTTGCAGAAGGGATTAATAGCAATAATTTATGATATAATTATGAAATTACAGCCAGATATATCTGATAAAATTAAAGATGAATGGGAAAGGGAACTTCAACTTTCCCTACCTACAGAGAAATGGGATAACATTTTTCAATTAGTTAGTACTTCTTCTATGTGTGCTAAACATACTTTAATACAATTTAAAGTAGTACACATAGCTCATATGTCCAAAGATAAACTAGTTCGTTTTTACTCCCATATAAACCCTACTTGTGATAGATGTCACTCTGAAGTTTCTTTCTTTAAATCATATGTTTCGGCCCTGTCCTCTTTTGGAAAAATATTGGAAAGACATTTTTGATATTATTTCAACAGTTCTATGCTTCGATTTAAAACCCTATCCTATTATGGCAATCTCTGGATTGCCAGTGGTAGAACATAGATCTTGGTCTTCTTCAGCCTGTTGAATGATAGCTTTTGTTACTTTAATAGCGAGAAGATCTACTTTGTTGAAATGGAAAAGTAATCCGGGAAATTATAGGCCGGTGAGTTTAACGTCGGTAGTAGGTAAATTATTGGAGGGAGTACTAAGAGACAGAATCTACAAGCATTTGGATAGACAGGGACTTATTAGGGAGAGTCAACATGGCTTTGTGTGTGGTAGGTTATGTTTGCCCAATCTGTTGGAGTTTTTCGAGGAGGTTACCAGGAAAGTGGATGAAGGGAAGGCAGTGGATGTTGTCTACATGGACTTCAGTAAGGCCTTTGACAAGGTCCCACATGGGAGGTCAGTTAGGAAAATTCAGTCGCTAGGTATACATGGAGAGGTGATAAATTGGATTAGACATTGGCTCAATGGAAGAAGCCAAAGAGTGGTGGTAGAGAATTGCTTCTCTGAGTGGAGGCCTGTGACTAGTGGTGTGCCACAGGGATCAGTGCTGGGTCCATTGTTATTTGTCATCTATATCAATGATCTGGATGATAATGTGGTAAATTGGATCAGCAAATTTGCTGATGATACAAAGATTGGAGGTGTAGTAGACAGTGAGGAAGGTTTTCAGAGCCTGCAGAGGGACTTGGACCAGCTGGTAAAATGGACTGAAAAATGGCAGATGGAGTTTAACACAGACAAGTGTGAGGTATTGCATGTTGAAGGACCAACCAAGGTAGAACATAAAGGGTTAATGGTAAGTCACTGAGGAGTGCAGTAGAACAGAGGAATCTGGGAATAGAGATACAAAATTCCCTAAAAGTGGCGTCACAAGTAGATAGGGTCGTAAAGAGAGTTTTTGGTACATTGGCCTTTATTAATCGAAGTATTGAGTATAAGAGCTGGAATGTTATGATGAGATTGTATAAGGCATTGGTGAGGCCGAATCTGGAGTATTGTGTTCAGTTTTGGTCACCAAATTACAGGAAGGATATAAATAAGGTTGAAAGAGTGCAGAGAAGGTTTACAAGGATGTTGCCGGGACTTGAGAAACTGAGTTACAGAGAAAGGTTGAATAGGTTAGGACTTTATTCCCTGGAGCGTAGAAGAATGAAGGAAGATTTGATAGAGGTATATAAAATTATGATGGGTATAGATAGAGTGAATGCAAGCAGGCTTTTTCCACTGACGCAAGGGGACAAAAAAAAGAGGACATGGGTTAACGGTGAGGGGGGGAAAGTTTAAAGGGAACATTAGGGGGGGCTTCTTCACACAGAGAGTGGTGGGAGTATGGAATGAGCTGCCAGATGAGGTGGTAAATGCGGGTTCTTTTTTTAACATTTAAGAATGAATTGGACAGATACATGGATGGGAGGTGTATGGAGGGATATGGTCCGTGTGCAGGTCAGTGGGACTAGGCAGAAAATGGTTCGGCACAGCCAAGAAGGGCCAAAAGGCCTGTTTCTGTGCTGTAGTTTCTATGGTTTCTATGGAAGGAAACTAATCCTCCAACTACATTCCAATGGTTTTCTCAAACCATATTAAGTTTAAATTTAGAAAAAATTAGAAGTGATATTTTTGACCGTTTGGTTAAATTGGAAGAAACTTGGAAACCTTTTATGCAACATTTTCATCTGATGTAATCTGACTTTTCTGAATCTTTTTTCTAAACTTAAGTTATATGATGAGAGGAAGGGAGTTAATGACATTATTGAACGAGTCCGATACAAACTGTTGGTCTAGCCCTGTTTTGTTTTTTTTTCTGTTTTTTTTTTTCTCTTTTTCTTTTAGGATTTTTTTTGTTAATATATTTTTTTTCTTTTTTAATGTTTAATCTCATTATGAGTTTGGAAGTCTTTTATATCTATGTTACTTAAAATTCATTTTATATATGCTGATAAACATTTTTCCAATCTCTTTGTACCAACTTTGTTATTGAGTTTATAATTTTGAAAAATTAATAAAAAGATTTTTTAAAAAGAGAGGTGCGTGAAAATAGTGATATGGGGGACGCTACTAGAGGTGCGCGAAAACACAGCGACATAGGGGAAGCTACGAGATGAGCGCGAAAACGCAGCGATACAGTGGAAGGTATGAGAGGTGTGCAAGAACACAACGATGTAGGGGAAGGTATGCGAGGTGCGCGAAAACACAGTGATATAGGGGAAGGTATGAGAAGTGTGCGAAAACACGGCAATACAGGGAAATGTATCAGAGGTGCGAGAAAACACACCGATATAGGGGAGTGATGAGAGGAGCGAAAACACAGCGATGTAGGGGAAGGTGTGAGAGGTGCCTCGCCTCTCGCCTCCAGCGTCTTGCCATACTTCGCCTCTCGTTTCCCGACCGCTTCGGATTGTGTGTTTAAATTTGCTCCAGTCCGGAGATTTATCTGTGGAACTCAGTCTCTCCGTGTCAAGGTAAATTTTCCAACTTACAATTCAGATCCTCTGGTGACGTCTGAAACTCAGTCTCTCCGTGTCAAGTATTCTAAGCTTTACTTCAGCACCGAGGTTTCCTGTGTAATTCCGTCTCTCCGTGCCAAGAGAGGTTTTGCCTGCCGCTTTCCTTTCTACGCTCCGTGTCAGGATAGTTCCACTTACCTTCTGTTTCTCTGAAAACCTTCTTGTTTGCCGTTAACGCTCACACCCTCGTCTACTTCCTACCTTAATCTCCGGGCCTCGTTCCCTGCAGCACAACGACTTAATCTGCGCGCATCTCAATAATCCACGAGCCACCAGAATCCGTGTGCACCCCTGCATTTTATGACAAACCTCTAAAGCTACTTAATCCTCAAATCAATGCGCACCCTCATGTGCGAGAACGCAGCCCTAAATCAGTGTGCAACCCCGAATCATCTTCACCCCAAAACTCCGTGCGCACCCATATTCACAATCACTTCCCTAATTCTGCGTTTTCCGCAATTTGGTGCGCACCCAACCCCGCTGACACACCCGCAGGCATTGCAGATTTTTTCAGAGCAACAATCATTTCAAACCGTTCAGAAAATTGTTGTCTCGGGAAGAAAAATAATCATTGTAAATTCTTTGCAAATCTTGGTGTAACTTCAAATCCGTATTGAATCCAAACGCACATGCGATTATCTTCGAGCATAAACCGTATCAAACAGTTCAGAAATGGCTGCCTCGACATTAAAAAACGCAGCGTGAGGGTGCGCACTGATTTGGGGATTGAGTAGCTTTAGAGGTTTGTCATAAAATGCAGGGGTGCACACAGCTTCTGGTGGCTCATGTGGATTATTGAGATGCGCGCAGATTTAGTCGTTGTGTTGCAAGGAACGAGGTCCAGAGATTAAGTTAGGAAGTAGCCGAGGCTGTGAGCGTTAACGGCAAACAGGAACGTGTTCGTATGCAAATTTTGAGTAGTAACCTCCAATTTAAAAACACAATACGAACAGATCTGAAAGACATCAAATGCCTATAATCCCTACGAATGAAACAAACTTGAGATTCGTCACTATTGAAAATCCACAGACACACCCAAATCCGGGAACTCCACCAAACCCTCTCACACCCACATTAGAGCATGCCAAAGAAAGAATCGTTTCAAAACATTCAAAATATATCTGTCTGCACAAGTTTAAAGTGGCGAGGCGAGGTATGGCTAGAGGCGAGAGGCTAGTGGCGAGTATTGGCTAAAGGCTAGAGGCTAGAGGCAGAGGCAAGGCTTGCCTAGAGGCTAGAGGCTAGGGTCGATGCTTGGCTAGCTAGAAGGGAGGCTTAGCTAGAGGCTAGAGGCAACAGTCGAGTCTTGGCTAGAGGCTAGAGGCTAGAGGCGAGGCACCTCTCATACTTTCCTCTATATCGCCGTGAATTCGTGCACCTCTCATACCTTCCCCTGTATCGTCATGTTTTCACGCACTTCTTATAGATTCTCCCATATCACTGTCTTTTTGCGCACCTGTCATATCTTCCTCATATCGCCGTGTTTTCGCAGACCTCTCATAACTTCCGCTATATTGCTGTGTTTTAGCGCGCCTCTCATACCTTCACCGTTATAGCTGTGTTTTGACGCACTTACCAAACCTTCCCATATATCGCAGTGTTTTCACGCATATCCCATAGCTTCCCCTCTATCGCTGTGTTTTGGTTTCCCTCTAATACCTTCACGTAAAACCTTGTGTTTTCGCGCACCTCCCACAGACTCCCCTATATTGCCGTGTTTTCGCGCACCTCACATATATTCCCCTATAGTGCTGTGTTTTCGAGCACTTCTCATAGCTTTCCCAAAATCTGTGTTTTCGCACACCACTCATACATTCCACTATATTGCTGTGTTTTCGCGCACCTCTCATAACTTCCCCAGTATCGCCGCATTTTCACGCACCTCCCATAGCTTCCTATATATCGCTGTGTTTTTACCGGCCTCTCATAGCTTCCCCTATATTGCTGTGATTTCGCGCACCTCCCATAGCTTCCCCTCTATCGCTGTGTTTTCGCTTCCTTCTCATACCTTCACATAAAACGTTGTGTTTTCACGCACCTCCCATAGCTCCCCCTATATCGCTGTGTTTTCGAGCACCTCTCGTAGCTTTCCCAAAATCTCTCTGTTTTCGCGCACCTCTCATAGATTCCAATATATTGCTGTGTTCTTGCGCACCTCTCGTAGCTTCCTCATATCGATGTGTTTTCGTGCACCTCGCATACGTTCCCCTATATCACCCTGTTTACACGCACCTCCCATGGCTTCCCATTTATCACTTTGTTTTTGCGTGCCTCTCATACCTTACCCTATATCGCTATGTATTCGCCTCCATCTCATACCTTCCCCTTATCGCTGAGATTTTGCACACCTCCCATAGCTTCCTCTATATCGCTGTGTTTTTGCTCACCTCTCATAGCTTTGCCTATGTCACAGTATTCGCGCGCACATCTCATTCCTTCCGCTTTTTAGCTGAGTTTTCGAATCATCTCTCATACCTATTTCTTTAACGCCGTGTTTTCGCGCACCTCTCATCGCTTCCCCTATGTCGACGTGTTTTCACGCACCTCTCATTCTTTCACATATATCGTCGTGTTTTCGCGCATCGCCCATTGCTTCCCCTATATCACTGTGTTTTCGCACACCTCCCATAAATACGCCTATGTTGCTGTGTTTTCGCTCACCTCTCATAGCTTCCCCTATATCGCGGTGTTATCGCGCACCTCTCATAGCTTCCCCTATATCGCTGTGTTTTTGCTCACCTCTCATAGCTTTACCTATATCGCAGTATTCTCGCGCATATCTCATACCTTCCCCTTTTTAGCTGAGTTTTCGCTCATCTCTCATATCTTCTTCTATATCGGCGTGTTTTCACACACCTCTCATTCCTTCACGTATATCACTGTGTTTTCACACACCTCCCATTTCTTCCCCTATATCACTGTGTTTTCGCGCACCTCCCATAAATACCCCTAGATCGCTGTGTTTTCGCGCACCTCTCATTTATTCCCCTACAGCGCTGTGTTTACGCGCAACTCTCATAGCTTTCCCAAATTTTCAAGGTTTTCGCTACCTCTCATACATTTCATTATATCGCTGTGTTTTCGTGCACCTCTCGTAGCTTCCCCATATCGATGTGTTGTCGCGCACCTCTCATACCTTCCCCTATATTGCTGTGTTTCACGCACCTCCCATAGCTTCCCATATTTCTATGTGTTTTTGCGCACCTCTCATACTTTCCCCTATATCACTGTGTTTATGCATACCTCCCATAAATTCCCCTATATCGCTGTGTTTCCGGACACTTCCCATAGATTTTCCTATCACCATGTTTTCGCGCACCTCTCATATATTCCCCTATAGCGGTGTGTTTACGCACACCTCTCATAGCTTTCCCAAAATCTCTGTGTTTTCGCCACCTCTCATACATTCCACTATATCGCTGTGTTTTCGCGCACCTCTCGCAGCTTCCCCATATCGATGTGTTTTCGCGCACCTCTCATACCTTCCCCTACATCACCATGTTTTCACGCACCTCCCAAAGCTTCCCATATTTCTCTGTTTTCACCAGCCTCTCATACATTCCCTTATATCGCTGTGTTTTCGCGCACCTCTCATAGTATCCCCTATATCGCCATTTTTACATGTACCTCTCATACATTCCCCTACATTACCGTGTTTTTGCACACGTCTCATACCTTCCGCTATATCGCAGTGTTATCACGCACCTCTAATACATTCCCCTATATCGCTGTGTTTGTGCGCACTTCTGATAGCTTCCACTACATCACGGTGCTCTGGCGCACCTCCCATACCTTCCCAGATATCGCTGTATTTTTGCTCACCTCTCAGAGATTTGCCTATATCGCCGTGTTTTTGCGCAAATCTCAAACCTTCACCTTTTTAGCTGATTTTTCGCTGGTCTCTCATACCTTCTCCTATATTCTCATACCTTCCCCTATAGAGCTGCATTTTCTCTCACCTCTCATACATTCCCCTATATCGCTGTGTTTTCGAAGACCTCTGATACCTTCCCCTTTATTGCTGTGTTATAGTGCACCTCTCATTCCTTCCCCTATATAGCTGTTTTTTCAGACATCTCCCATAGCTTCCCCTGTATCTCTCAGATTTCAGTATCTCCCATAGCTTTCCCTACATCACCGTACTTTTGCACACCTCTCATGCCTCCCGCTATATTGCCCTGTTTTCACGCACCTTCCATAGCTTCCCATATATTGCCATGTTTTTGTGCACCTCTCATAACCTCCCCTACATCGCAGTGTTTTCAGGAACCTCTCATAACTTCCCTAATATCACTGCAATTTTGCGCACCTCTCATACCTTCCCCTATATCGCTGTGTTTTCATTCAACTCTTAGAGCTTCCCCTATATCGCTGTGTTTTCGCTCACCTCTCATAACTCCCACTATATTGCCGTGTTTTCACGCGCCTCTAATACAGTCTCCTACATCACCGCGTTTTCACGCACCTCTCATACCTTCAACAATATCGCTGTGTTTTTGCGCATATCCCATACCTTCCCATATATTTCTGTGTTTTCGCGCACCTCCCATAGCTTCCCTAATATTGCTGTGTTTTTGCGCACATCTCATACTTCTGCTGTATCGATGTGTTTTCGCACACGTCTCATTGCTTCCCCTATATCGCTGTGTTTTCGCGCACATCTCAGAGCTTCCCCTGTATTGTTGTGTTTTCACGCATATCCCATATCTTCCCCTCTATCGCTGTATTTTCGCTTCTCTGTCATACCTTCACATAAATCATTGTGTTTTCGCGCACCACCCATAGCTTCCCCTATATCGCCATGTTTTCACGCACCTCCCATAGTTTCCCCTATATTGCTGTGTTTTCTCGCACCGCTCATGCCTTCCCCTATAACACTCTGTTTACCTGCACCTCCCATAGCCTCCCATATATCGACGTGTTTTCACATATCTCTTTTTCCTTCACGTATATCGATGTGTTTTCGCGCACCTCTCATACCTTCCCCTATATCACTGTGTTTTTGCTCACCTCTCATAGCTTGCCCTATATCGCTCTGTTTTTGCGCACTTCTCATACATTCCCTTATATCACTGTTTTTGCTCACCTCTCATAGCTGCCACAATATCGCCATGCTTTCGAGCAGCTCTCATAGCTTCCCCTATTTCGCCGTGTTTTCACGTACGTCTCATACATTCCCCTCCATCGCTGGTTTTAGCACACCTCTGATACCTTCCCCCATATCGCCGTGTTTTCGCAGACCTCTCATGCCTTCCCCTATATTGTGGTGTTTTAGCGCACCTCTCATAACTTCCAATATGTTGCGATATTTTCACGCACCTCTCAGAGCTTCCCCAAAATCGCTGTTTTCCCGATCCTCTCATAGCTTCCCCTATATTGCCATGTTTTTGCGCACCTCTGAAAGCTTCCCCTATATCTCTGTGCTTTCGCACACCTCTCATATCTTCTCCTATATCGCCGTGTTTTCATGCACCTCCCATAGCTTCCACTATATTGCTGTGTTTTCGCGCACGTCCCATAACTTCCCTTCTATTGCTGTGTTTTCCCTCACCTCTCATACATTCCCCGACATGACCGTGTTTTTGCGCACCTCTCATACCTTCCCCTATATCACGGTGTTTTCGCGAACCTCCCATACCTTCCCCTTATCACTGAGTTTTTGCACAGCTCCAATAGCTTCCCCTATATGGCTGTGTTTTTGCTCACCTCTCATAGCTTTGCCTATATCGCAGTATTCTCGCGCACATCTCATACCTTCCCCTTTTTAGCTGAGTTTTCGCTCATCTCTTATACCTTCTTCTATATCGCCGTGTTTTCGCACACATGTCATCGCTTCCCCTATATCGACGTGTTTTCACACACCTCTCATTCCTTCACGTATATCGCCGCGTTTTCGTGCAGCTCTCATACCTTACCCTATATCGCTCTGTATCCAAGCACCTCCCATAAATACCCCTATATCGCTGTGTTTTCGGACACCTCCCATTGGTCCCCTATATCGCCGTGTTTTCGCACACCTCTCATACATTCCCCTACATCACCGTGTTTTTGCGCACCTCTCATACCTTCCCCTATATCGCTGTGCTTTCGCCTCCCTCCCATACCTTCCCCTTATCACTGAGTTTTTGCACACCTCCCATAGCTTCCCCTATATCGCTGTGTTTTTGCTCACCTCTCATAGCTTTGCCTATATCGCAGTATTCTCGAACACATCTCATTCCTTCCCCTTTTTAGTTGAGCATTCGCTCATCTCTCATACCTTCTTCTATATCACCGTGTTTTCGCGCACCTCCCATTGCCTCCCCTATATCGCCGTGTTTTCGCGCACCTCTCATACATTCCGCCACATAACCGTGTTTTTGCGCACCTCCCATTGCTTCCCCTATATCACTGTGTTTTCGTGCAGCTCTCATACCTTCCCCTATATCACTGTGTTTTCGCGCACCTCCCATAAATACCCCTATATCGCTGTGTTTTCGGACACCTCCCATGGATTTCCCTATATCGCCGTGTTTTCGCGCACCTCTCATATATTCCCCTATATCGCTGTGTTTTCGCGCACCTCTCGTAGCTTCCCCATATCGATGTGTTTTCGCGCACCTCTCATACCTTCCCCTACATTGCCGTGTTTTCACGCACCTCCCATAGCTTCCCATATTTCTCTGTGTTTTCGCGCACCTTTCATACTTTCCCCTATATCACTGTGTTTTCGAGCACCTCCGATAAATTCCCCTATATCGCTGTGTTCCTGGACACCTCCCATAGATTTTCCTATATCACCTTGTTTTTGCGCAACTCTCATACATTCCTCTATAGCGCTGTGTTTTCACACACCTCTCATAGCTTCCCCTATACCGCCGTTTTTACGCGCACCTCTCATACCTTCCCCTATATCGCAGTGTTATTGCGCACCTCTAATAATTTCCCCTCTATCGCTGTGCTTTCACGCACCTCTGATAGCTTCCCATATATCGCTGTGTTTTCACCAGCCTCTCATACCTTCCCCTATATCACTGTGTTTTCTCGCACCTGTCATAGTTTCGCCTATATTGTTGTGTTTACGCGCACTTCGCATTGCTTCCTCTACATCGTTGTGTTTTCGCGCACCTCTCATCCTTTCAACTACATCGATATGTTTTCGCGCACGTCCCATAACTTCCCTTATATTGCTGTGTTTTCTCTCCCCTCTCATACATTCCCCTACATCACTGTGTTTTTGCGCACCTCTCATACCTTCCCCTATATTGCTCTGTTTTCGCGCACCTGCCATAAATACCCCTATATCGCTGTGTTTTTGGACACCTCCCATAGATTTCCCTATATCACCATGTTTTTGCGCACCTGTCATATATTCCCATATAGCGCTGTGTATACACGCACCTCTCATAGCTTTCCCAAAATCTCTGTGTTTTCGCCACCTCTCATACATTCCACTATATCGCTGTGTTTTCGCACACCTCTCGTAGCTTCCCCGTATCGATGTGTTTTCGCTCACCTCTCATACCTTCCCCTATATCGCTGTGAATTTTTACACCTCTCATAGCTTCCCCTATATCTCTGTGTTTTCGCGCACTTCTCAATCCTTCTCATATATCGATGTGTTTTCATGCACCTCCCATAGCTTCCACTATATCGCTGTGTTTTCGCGCACGTCCCATAACTTTCCTTATATTGCTGTGTTTTCGCGCACCTCCCATAGGTTCCCCTGTAATACTGTGTTTTCACGCGCCTCTCATCACTTCTCCTATATCGCTGTGATTTCTCGCACCTCCCATAGTTTCCCGTACATCGCTGTGTTTTCGCTCACCTGTCATAGCTTCCCCTACATCACCGTGCTTTTGCGCACATCTCATACTTTCACCTATATCGTTTTGTTATCACGCACCTCTCATATCTTCCCCTCTACTGCTGTGTTCTCATGCACCTCCCATGTCTTCCCCTATATAGCTGTGTTTTCTCGTACCTCTCATACCTTCCCCTATATTGCTATGTTTTCATGCAACACCCATAGCTTCCCATATATCGCTGTGTTTTCATGCACATTTTATACGTTTCCATGTATCACTGTGTTTTCGCACACCTCCCATAGCTTCCCCTATATCACTGTGTTTTCGCACACCTCCCATAGCTTCCCCTATATCACTGTGTTTTCGCGCAGCTCTCATACATTCCCCATTATCGCCGTGTTTTCGCTCACGTCTTACAGCTTTCCCAAAATCTCTGTGTTTTCGCGCACCTCTCATACATTCCACTATATCGCTGTGTTTTCGCGCACCTCTCATAGCTTTCCCCATATGGCCGTGTTTTCGCGCACCTCCCATTGCTACCCGTAAATCACTGTGTTTTCGCGCAGCTCTCATACATTCCCCTATATCGCTGTGCTTTCGCCTCCCTCTCATGCCTTCCCCTAAATCGCTGTGTTTTTGCGCACCTCTCATACCTTCCCCTACATCGCGGTGTTATCGTGCACCTCCCATACCTTCCCCTTATCGCTGAGTTTTTGCACACCTCCCATAGCTTCCCCTATATCACTGTGGTTTTGCGCACCTCCAATAGCTTCCCCTATATCGCTGTGTTTGGTGCACCTCCCATAGCTTCCCCTATATCGCTGTGTTTTTGCTCACCTCTCATAGCTTTGCCTATATCGCAGTATTCTCATTCACATCTCATGCGTTCCCCTTTTTGGCTGAGTTTTCGCTCATCTCTCGTAGCTTCTTCAATATCGGCGTGTTTTCACACACCTCTCATTCCTTCACGTATATCACTGTGTTTTCACACACCTCCCATTTCTTCCCCTATATCACTGTGTTTTCGTGCACCTCTCATTTATTCCCCTACAGCGCTGTGTTTATGCGCAACTCTCATAGCTTTCCCAAATTTTCAAGGTTTTCGCTACCTCTCATACATTTCACTATATCGCTGTGTTTTCGCGCACTTCTCGTAGCTTCCCCATATCGTTGTGTTGTCGCGCACCTCCCATACCTTCCCCTATATTGCTGTGTTTCACGCACCTCCCATAGCTTCCCATATTTCTATGTGTTTTTGCGCACCTCTCATACTTTCCCCTATATCGCTGTGTTTTTGCATACCTCCCATAAGTTCCCCTATATCGCTGTGTTTCCGGACACCTCCCATAGATTTTCCTATCACCATGTTTTCGCGCACCTCTCATATATTCCCCCATAGCGATGTGTTTACGCACCACTCTCATAGCTTTCCCAATATCTCTGTGTTTTCGCCACCTCTCATACATTCCACTATATCGCTGTGTTTTCGCGCACCTCTCGTAGCTTCTCCATATCGATGTGTTTTCGCGCACCTCTCATACCTTCCCCTATATCGCTGTGTTTGGTGTCCTTCCCATAGCTTACCCTATATCGCGGTGTTTTTGCTCACCTCTCATAGCTTTGCCTATATCACAGTATTCTCGCGCACATCTTATACCTTCCCCTACATAGACATGTTTTCACACACCTCTCATTCCTTCCCCTATATCACTGTGTTTTCGCACACCTCTCATCGCCTTCCCTATATCGACGTGTTTTCACACACCTCTCATTCCTTCACGCATATCTCTGTATTTTCGTGCACCTCCCATTGCTCCCCCTATATCACTATTTATTCGCTTAGATCTCATACCTTCCCCTATATCGCTGTGTTTTCACGCACCTCCCATAAATACCCCTATATCGCTGTGTTTTCGGACACCTCCCATGGATTTCCCAAAATCTCTGTGTTTTCGCCAGCTCTCATACATTCCACTATATCGCTGTGTTTTTGCGCACCTCTCACAGCTTCCCCATATGGACGTGTTTTCACGCACCTCTCATACCTTCCCCTGAATCGCTTTGAATTTTTGCACCTCTCATAGCATACACTATATCGCTGTGTTTTTGCGCACCTCTCATATCTTCTCCTATGTCGACGTGTTTTCATGCACCTCCCATAGCTTCCACTATATCGCTGTGTTTGGCGCACCTCCCATAAATTCCCCTATATCGCTGTGTTTCCGGACACCTCCCATAGATTTTCCTACCACCATGTTTTCGCGAACCTCTCATATATTCCCCTATAGCGCGGTGTTTACGCGCACCTCTCACACATTCTCCTACATCACCGAGTTCTTGCGCACCTCTCATACCTTCCCCTATATCTCTGTGTTTTTGCGCACCTCCCACACCTTCTTTTATCCCTGAGTTTTTGCACACCTTCCATAGCTTCCCCTATATCGCTGTGTTTTCACGCACCTGTCATAGCTTCCCCTATATCGTTGTGTTTTCACGCACCTCTCATAGCTTCCCCTATATCGCCATGTTTTCGCGCACCTCTCAGAGCTTCCCCTACATCTCTGTGCTTTCGCGCATCTCTCATATCTTCTCCTATATCGCCGTGATTTCATGCACCTCCCATAGCTTCTACTATATCGCTGTGTTTTCGCGCACGTCCCATAACTTCCCTTATATTGCAGTGTTTTCGCTCACCTCTCATACATTCCCCTACATCACCGTGTTTTTGCGCACCTCTCATACCTTCCCCTACATCGCGGTGTTATCGTGCACCTCCCATACCTTCCCCTTATCGCTGAGTTTTTGCACACCTCGGATAGCTTCCCCTATATCGCTGTGTTTTCGCGCACCTCTGATACCTTCCCCTATATCGCTGTGTTTTCGCGCACCTCCAATAGCTTCCCCTATATCGCTGTGTTTTTGCTCACCTCTCATAGCTTTGCCTATATCGCAGTATTCTCGCGCACATCTCATACCTTCCCATTTTTAGCTGAGTTTTCGCTCATCTCTCAAACCTCCTTCTATATCGCCGTGTTTTTGCGCACCTCTCATCGCTTCCCCTATATCGACGTGCTTTCACACACCTCTCATTCCTTCACATATATCGCCGTGTTTTCGTGCACCTCCCATTGCTTCCCCTATATCACCGTGTTTTTGTGCACCGCTCATACCTTCCCCTATATTGCTGTGATTTTTTGCACCTCCCATAGCTTCCTCTATATCTGTGTTTTCGTTCACCTCTCATAGCTTCCCCTATATTGCCATATATTCGCACACCTCTCATACATTTCCCTACATCACCGTCTTTTTGCGCACCTCTCATAGCTTCCCCTATATCTCTGTGCTTTTGTCCACCTCTCATAAATTCTCCTACATCAGCGTGTTTTTGCGCACCTCTCACACATACCCCTATATCGCGGTGTTATCGTGCACCTCTCATACGTTCCCCTATATCGCTGTGGTTTCGCCTCCCTCTCATACCTTCCCCTAAATCGCTGTGTTTTCGCGCACCTCCCATAGCTTCCCCTATATAGCAGTACTCTCGTGCACATTTCATACCTTCCATTTTCAGCTGAGTTTTCGCTCATCTCTCATATCTTCTTCCATACCGCCGTGTTTTCGCGCACCTCTCATCGCTTCCCCTATATAGACGTGTTTTCACACACCTATCATTCCTTCCCCTATATCACTGTGTTTTCGTGCACCTCTCATAACTTCCCCTACATCATCGTGTTTTTGCGCACCTCTCATAACTTCCCCTATGTCGCTGTGTTTTTGCGCACCTCTCATACCTTCCCCTACATCACCGTGTTTTTGCGCACCTCTCATAACTTCCCCTATGTCGCTGTGTTTTCACGCACCTCTCATACCTTCCCCTATAGCGCTGTGTTTTCACCTCCCTCTCATACATTTCCCTAAATCGTTGTGTTTTCGCGCACCTCCCACACCTTCATTTATCACTGAGTTTTTGCACACCTCTCATAGCTTGGCCTAAATCGCTGTGTTTTTGCGCATCGCTCACACCTTCCCCTATATCGCTGTGATTTCGCGCACCTGACATAAATACCTCAATATCACTGTGTTTTCGGACGCCTCCCATAGATTTCCATATATCGCCGTTTTTTTGTACACCTCTCATATATTCCCCTATAGTGCTGTGTTTACACGCACCTCTCATAGCTTTCCCAAAATCTCTGTGTTTTCGCCACCTCTCATACATTCCACTATATCGCTGTGTTTTCGTGCACCTCTCGTAGCTTCCCCATATCGATGTGTTTTCGCGCACCTCTCATACCTTCCCCTATATCGCTGTGATTTTTTGCACCTCTCATAGCTTCCCCTATATCTCTGTGCTTTCGCGCACCTCTCATATCTTCTCCTATATCGACGTGTTTTCATGCACCTCCTATAGCTTCCACTATATCGCTGAGTTCTCGCGCAAGTCTAATAACTCCCTTATATTGCTGTGTTTTCGCTCACCTCTCGAACATTCCCCTACATCACCGTGTTTTTGCGCACCTCTCATACCAACCCCTATATCGCTGTATTTTCGCCTCCCTCTCATACCTTCCCCTAAATCGCTGTATCTTCACGCACCTCCCATAACTTCCCCTTATCGCTGAGATTTTGCAGACCTCGCATAGCTTCCCCTATATCGCAGTGTTTTCACGCACCTCTCATAGCTTCCCCTATATCGCTGTGTTCTCACGCACCTCCAATAGCTTCCCCTATATCGCTGTGTTTGGCGTAGCTCTCATAGCTTCCCCTATTTCGCTGTGTTTTTGCTCACCTCTCATAGCTTTGCCTATATCGCAGTATTCTCGCACACATCTCATACCTTCCACTTTTTAGCTGAGTTTTCGCTCATCTCTCATACCTTCTCCTACATCACTGTGTTTTCGCGCACCTCTCATCGCTTCCCCTATATAGACGTGTTTTCACACACCTTTCATTCCTTCCCCTATATCGCTGTGTTTTTGCACACCTCTCATAGCTTTGCCTATATCGCAGTGTTGGCACGCAGCTCTCATACCTCCCCCAAGATTGCTGTGTTTTCTTGCACCTCCCATAGCTTCCCCTATAGCTCTGTGTTTTCGCACACCTCCCATACCTTCCCCTTATCGCTGAGATTTTACACACCTCCCATAGCTTCCCCTATATCGCTGTGTTTTCGCGCACCTCCCATACTTTCCCCTATATCGCTGGGTTTTTGCTCACCTCTCATAGCTTTGCCTATATCGCAGTGTTGTCGCGCACATCTCATACCTTCACCTTTTCAGTTGAGTTTTCGCTCATCTCTCATACCTTCTCCTACATCACCGTGTTTTCGCCCACTTCTCATCGCCTTCCTTATATCGACGTGTTTTCACACACCTCTCATTCCTTCACGTATATCGCCATATTTTCACGCACCGCCCATTGCTTCCCCTATATCACTGTTTTCACGCAGCTCTCATTCCTTCCGCAAGATTTCCCTATATAACCATGTTCTCACGCACTTCTCATACATTCCCCTACATCACCGTGCTTTTGCGCACCTCTCATAACTTCCTATATGTCGCTGTGTTTTCGCGCACCTCCCATTGCTTCCCCTACGTTGTTGTGTTTTCGCGCACCTCTCATACCTTCAAATATATCGATGTGTTTTCACGCACCTATCGTAGCTTCCCCAATATCGATGTGTTTTCGCGCACCTCTCATAACTTCCACTATATCGCCATGTTTTCGCGCACCTCTCGTAGCTTCCCGTATATCGATGTGTTTTCATGCACATCCCATAGCTTCCCCTACATTGCTGTGTTTTTGTGCACCTCTCATACCTCCCCCTATATCGCTGTGTTTGGCGCACTTCCCATAGTTTCCCCTATATCGCTGTGTTTTTGCTCACCTCTCATAGCTTTGCCTATATAGCAGTATTCTCGCACACATCTCATACCTTTCCCTTTTTAGCTGAGTTTTCGCTCATCTCTCATACTTTCTCCTACATCGCTGTGTTTTTGCCCACCTCTCATCGCTTTCCCTGTATCGACCAGTTTTACACACCTCTCATACCTTCCCGTATTTTGCTGTGTTTTCACGCACCACTCATAGTTTCTCCTATATCACCATGTTTTCGAGCACCTCTCATAGCTTCCCCTATATCTCTGTGCTTTCGCGCACCTCTCATATCTGCTCCTATATCGCCGTGATTCCATGCACCTCCCATAGCTTCCATGATATTGCTGTGTTTTCGCTCACCTCTCATACATTCCCCTACATCACCGTGCTTTTGTGCACCTGGCATAAATACCCCTATATCGCTGTGTTTTCGGACACCTCCCTTAGATTTCCATATATCACCAGGTTTTTGCGCACCTCTCATATATTCCCCTATAGCGCTGTGTTTACACGTACCTCTCATAGCTTTCCCAAACTCTGAGTTTTCGCCACCTCTCATACCTTCCACTATATCGCCGTGTTTTCGCGTGCTCCTCGTAGCTTCCCGTATATCGATGTGTTTTCATGCACATCCCTTAGCTTCCCTTACATTGCTGTGTTTTTCAGCACCTCGCACACCTTCCCTTATTTCGCTGTTTTTTCACGCACCTCCCATAAATACCCCTATATCGCTGTGTTTTCGGACACCTCCCATAGATTTCCCTATATCGCCGTATTTTCGTGCACCTCCATTTGCTACGCCTATATCACTGTTTTCGCGCAGCTCTCATACCTTCCCCAAGATTGCTATGTTTTCGTGTACCTCCCATAGCTTCCCCTATATCGCTTTGTTTTCGCGCACCTCTCATATATTCCCCTACAGCGCCGTTTTTTCGAACACCTCTCATACATTCCCCTATAGCTCTGTGTTTTTGAACACCTCCCATACCTTCCCCTTATCGCTGAGATTTTACACACCTCCCATAGCTTCCCCTATATCGCTGTGTTTTCGCGCACCTCTCATAGCTTCCCCTATATCGTTGTGTATTTGCGCACCTCCAATAGCTTCCACTATATCGCTGTGTTTGGCGCACCTCCCATACCTTCCCCTATATCGCTGTGTTTTCGTCTCCCTCTCATACCTTCCCCTAAATCGCTGTATTTTCACGCACCTCCCATAACTTCCCCTTATCGCTGAGTTTTTGCACACCTCCCATAGCTTCCCCTATATTGCTGTGTTTTCGCGTACCTCTCATATATTCCCCTATAGCGCTGTGTTTTCGCGCACCTCCAATAGCTTCCCCTATATCGCTGTGTTTGGCGCACCTCCCATACATTCCCCTATATCGCTGTGTTTTTGCTCACCTCTCATAGCTTTGCCTATATCGCAGTGTTGTCGCGCACATCTCATACCTTCTCCTTTTTAGCTGAGTTTTCGCTCATCTCTCATACATTCCCCTACATCACTGTGTTTTTGCGCACCTCTCATACCTTCCATATATCGCTGTGTTTTCGCGCACCTACCATAAATACCCCTATATCACTGTGTTTTCGGACAACTCCCATAGATTTCCATATATCGCCGTGTTTTTGCGCACCTCTCATATATTCCCCTATGGTGCTGTGTTTACCCACACCTATCATAGCTTTCCCAAAATCTCTGTGTTTTCGCCACCTCTCATACATTCCACTATATCGCTGTGTTTTCGCGCACCTCTCGTAGCTTCCCCATATCGATGTGTTTTCGCGCACCTCTCATACCTTCCCCTATATCGCTGTGATTTTTTGCACCTCTCATAGCTTCCCCTATATCTCTGTGCTTTCGTGCACCTCTCATATATTCTCCTATATCGACGTGTTTTCATGCACCTCTCATAGTTTCCACTATATCGCTGAATTCTCGCGCAAGTCTAATAACTCCTTTATATTGCTGTGTTTTCGCTCACCTCTCATACATTCCCCTACATCATCGTGTTTTTGCCCACCTCTCATACCTTCCCCTATATCGCTGTGTTTGGCGCACCTCCTATTGCTTCCCCTATATCGCTGTGTTTTTGCTCACCTCTCATAGCTTTGCCTATATCGCAGTATTCTCATGTACATCGCATACCTTCCCCTTTTTAGCTGAATTTTCGCTCATCTCTCATACCTTCTTCTATACCACCATGTTTTCGCGCACCTCTCATCACTTCCCCTATATAGACATGTTTTCACACACCTCTCATTCCTTCCCCTATATCACTGTTTTTTCGCACACCTCTCATAGCTTCCCCTATATCTCTGTGCTTTCGCGCACCTCTCATATCTTCTCCTCTTATCGCCGTGAATTCATGCACCGCTCATATCTTCCCCTATATCGCTGTGTTTTCGCGCCCCTGCCTTAAGTAACCCTATATCACTGTGTTTTCGGACACCTTCCATAGATTTCCCTATATCACCGTGTTTTTGCGCACCCCTCATATATTCCCCTATAGCACTGTGTTTACACGCACCTCTCATAGCTTTCCCAAAATCTCTCAGTTTTCACCACCTCTCATACATTCCACTATATCGCTGTGTTTTCGCGAACCTCTCGTAGCTTCCCCATATCGATGTGTTTTCACGCACCTCTCATACCTTCCCCTATATCACTGTGATATTTTTGCACCTCTCATAGCTTCGCCTATATCTCTGTGCTTTCGCGCACCTCTCATATCTTCTCCTATATCGACGTGATTTCAAGCACCTCCCATAGCTTCCAATATATCGCTGTGTTTTCGCGCACGTCCCATAACTTCCCTTATATTGCTGTGTTTTCGCTCACCTCTCATACATTCCCCTACATCACCGTGTTTTTGCTCACCTCTGATACCTTCCCCTATATCGCGGTGTTATCACGCACCACTCATATCTTCTCCTATATCACCGTGATTTCATGCATCTCCCATAGCTTCCACTATATCGCTGTGTTTTCACGCACCTCTCATAGCTTCCCCTATATCGCTGTGTTCTCACGCACCTCCAATAGCTTCCTCTATATCACTGTGTTTGGCGCACCTCCCATAGCTTCCACTATATCGCTGTGTTTGGCGCACCTTATATAGCTTCCACTATATCGCTGTGTTTTTGCTCACCTCTCATAGCTTTGCCCATACCGCAGTATTCTCGCGCACATCTCATACCTTCCCCTTTTTAGATGAGTTTTCGCTCAGCTCTCATACCTTCTTCTATACCGCCGTGTTTTCGCGCACCTCTCATCGCTTCCCCTATATAGACATGTTTTCACACATCTCTCATTCCTTCCCCTATATCGCTGTGTTTTTGCACACCTCGCATAGCTTTGCCTATATCGCAGTGTTGGCACGCACATCAAATACCTTCCCCTTTTTAGCTGAGTTTTCGCTCATCTCTCATACCTTCTGCTACATCACCGTGTTTTTGCCACCCTCTCATCGCCTTCCCCATATCGACGTGTTTTCATACACCTCTCATTCCTTCATGTATATTGCCGTATTTTCGCGCACCTCCCATTGCTTCCCCCATATCACTGATTTTGCGCAGCTCTCATACCTTCCCCAAGATTTCTGTGTTTTCGTGCACCTCCCATAGCTTCCCCTATATCGTTGTGTTTTCGCGCGCTTCTCATATATTCCCATATAGCGCCATTTTTTTGAACACCTCTCATACATTCCCCTTATCGCTGAGATTTTACACACCTCCCGTAGCTTCCCCTATATCGCTGTGTTTTCGTGCACCTCCACTAGCTTCCACTATATTGCTGTGTTTGGCACACCTCCCATACTTTCCCCTATATCGCTGGGTTTTTGCTCACCTCTCATAGCTTTGCCTATATCGCAGTGTTGTCGCGCACATCTCATACCTTCCCCTTTGCAGCTGAGTTTTCGCTCATCTCTCATACCTTCTCCTACATCGCCGTGTTTTCGCACACCTCTCATCGCTTTCCCTATATCACAGTGTTTTCGCACACCTGCCATAAATACCCCTATATCGCTGTGTTTTTGCTCACCTCTCATAGCTTTGCCTATATCGCAGTGTTGGCACGCACATCTCATACCTTCCCCTTTTTAGCTGAGTTTTCGCTCATCTCTCATACCATCTCCTACATCACCGTGTTTTCGCCCACCTCTCATCGCCTTCCTTATATCGACGTGTTTTCACACACCTCTCATTCCTTCACATATATCGCCGTATTTTCGCGCACCTCCCATAGCTTCCCCTATATCGCTGAGTTTTCGCTCATCTCTCATACCTTCTCCTACATCGCCGTGTTTTCACCCACCTCTCATCGCTTTCCCTGTCACGACGTGTTTTCACACACCTCTCATTCCTTCACGTATATCGCCGTATTTTTGCGCATCTCCCACTGCTTCTCCTATATCACCGTGTTTTTGCGCACCTCTCATACCTTTCCCTATATCGCGGTGTTATCGCGCACCTCTCATAACTTCCCCTATATCTTTGTGTTTTCGCTTCCCTCTCATACCTTTCCCTATATCGCGGTGTTATCGCGCACCTCTCATAACTTCCCCTTATCGCTGAGTTTTTGCACACCTCTCATAGCTTCCCCTATATCGCTGTGTTTTCGCTCACCTCTCATAGCTTAGCCTATATCGCAGTGTTCTCGCACACATCTCATACCTTCCCCTTTTTAGCTGAGTTTTTGCTCATCACTCATACCTTCTTCTATACCGCCGTGTTTTTGTGCACCTCTCATCGCTTCGCCTATATAGACATGTTTTAACACACCTCTCATTCCTTCCTCTATATCACTGCGTTTTCGCACACCTGCCATAAGTACCCCTATATCGCTGCGTTTTCGGACACCTCTCATAGATTTCCCTATATAACCGTGTTTTCGCGCTTCTCTCATACATTCTCCAATTCCATGTTTTTGCGCACCTCTCATAACTTGCCCTATATCGCTGTGTTTTCGTGCACCTCCCATTGCTTCTCCTACATCGTTGTGTTTTCGCGCACCTCTCATACCTTCAAGTATATCGATGTGTTTTCACGCACCGATCGTAGCTTCCCCAATATTGATGTGTTTTTGCTCACCTCTCATAGCTTCCCGTATATCGATGTGTTTTCATGCACATCCCATAGCTTCCCCTACCTTGCTGTGTTTTTGTGCACCTCGCATACCTTCCCATATTTCGCTGTTTTTTCACACACCTCCCATAGTTCTCCATGTATTGCTGTGTTTTCGCGCACATCTCATACTTTCTGCTGTATTGCTGTGTTTTCGCACACCTCCCATAGCTTCCCCTATATTGCTGTGTTTTCGCACACCTCTCATAGCTTCCCCTATAGCGCTGTGTTTTCGCGCACCTCCAATAGCTTCCCCTATATCACTGTGTTTTTGCTCACTTCTCATAGATTTGCCTATATCGCAGTGTTGTCGCGCACATCTCATACCTTCCCCTTTTTAGCTGAGTTTTCGCTCATCTCTCATACCTTCTCCTACATCGCCGTGTTTTCACCCACCTCTCATCGCTTTCCCTATATCAATGTGTTTTCACACGCCTCTCATTCCTTTACGTATATCGCAGTATTTTCGCTCACCTCCCATTGCTTCCCCTATATCACTGTGTTTTTGCGCAGCTCACATACATTCCCCTATATTGCTGTTTTTTCATGCACCTCCCATAAATACCCCTATATCGCTGTGTTTTCGGACACCTCCCATAGATTTCACTATATCGCCGTATTTTCGCGCACCTCCCTTTCGTTCACCTATATCACTGTTTTCGCGCAGCTCTCATACCTTCCCCAAGATTACTGTGTTTTCATGAACCTCCCATAGCTTCCCCTATATCGCTGTGTTTTCGCTCACCTCTCATATATTCCCCTATAGTGCCATTTTTTCGAACACCTCTCATACATCCCCTATAGCTCTGTGTTTTCGCACACCTCCCATATCTTCTCCTATATCGCCGTGATTTCATGCACCTCCCATAGCTTCCACTATATTGCTGTTTTCGCGCACGTCCCATAACTTCCCTTATATTGCTGTGTTTTCGCTCACGTCTCATACATTCCCCTACATCACCATGTTTTTGCGCACCTCTCATACCTTCCCCTATATCGCTGTGTTTGGCGCACCTCCTATTGCTTCCCCTATATCGCTGTGTTTTTGCTCACCTCTCATTGCTTCCCCTATATCACTGTGTTTTCGCACACCTGTCATAGCTTCCCCTATATCGCCGTCATTTCATGCACCTCCCATAGCTTCCACGATATTGCTGTGTTTTCGCGTACGTCCCATAACTTCCCTTTTATCGCTGTGTTTTCGCTCACCTCTGATATATTCCCCTAGATCACCGTGTTTTTGCGCACCTCTCATGTATTCCCCTATAGCACTGTGTTTACACGGACCTCTCATAGCTTTCCCAAAATCTCTGAGTTTTAGCCACCTCTCATACATTCCACTATATCTCTGTGCTTTCGCGCACGTCTCGTAGCTTACCGAATATCTCTGTGCTTTCGCGCACCTCTCATGCCTTCTCCTATATCGACGTGTTTTCATGCACCTCCCATAGCTTCCACTTTATCGCTGTGTTTTCGCGCACCTCTAATAACTTCCCTAATATTGCTGTGTTTTCGCTCACCTCTCATACATTCCCCTACATCACTGTGTTTTTGCGAACCTCTCATACCTTCCCCTATATCGCGGTGTTATTGCGCACCTCTCATACCTTCCCCTATATCGCTGTGTTTTTGCCTCCCTCTCATACCTTCCCATAAATCGCTGTATTTTCGCACACCTCCCATAACTTCCCCTTATCGCTGAGTTTTTGTACACCTCCCATAGCTTCCCCTATATCGCTTTGTTTTCATGCACCTCTCATAGCTTCCCCTATATCGTTGTGTTTTCACGCACCTCCCATATCTTCCCCTATATCGCTGTATTTTTGCTCACCTCTCATAGTTTTGCCTATATCGCAGTATTCACGCGCACATCTCATACCTTCCCATTTTTAGCTGATTTTTCGCTCATCTCTCATACCTTCTTCTATAGCGCCGTGTTTTTGCACACCTCTCATCACTTCCCCTATATAGACATATTTTCACACACCTCTCATTTCTTCCCCTATATCACTGAGTTTTCGCACACCTGCCATAAGTACCCCTATATCGCTGTGTTTTCGGACACCTCTCATAGATTTCCCTATATAACCGTGTTCTCACGCACTTCTCATACATTCCCCTACATCACCGTGCTTTTGCGCACCTCTCATAACTTCCTATATGTCGCTGTGTTTTCGCGCACCTCCCATTGCTTCCCCTACGTTGTTGTGTTTTCGCGCACCTCTCATACCTTCAAATATATCGATGTGTTTTCACGCACCTATCGTAGCTTCCCCAATATCGATGTGTTTTCGCGCACCTCTCATAACTTCCACTATATCACCATGTTTTCGCGCACCTCTCGTAGCTTCCCGTATATCGATGTGTTTTCATGCACATCCCATAGCTTCCCCTACATTGCTGTGTTTTTGTGCACCTCGCATACCTTCCCCTATTTCGCTGTTCTTTCACGCACCTCCTATAGTTTTCTATGTATTGCTGTTTTCGCGCAAATCTCATACCTTCTGCTGTATTACTGTGTTTTCGCGTACCTCCCCTAGCATCCCGTATATCGTTGTGATTTTGAGTACCTGTCAAACCTTCCCCTATTTCACTGTGTTTTCACGCACCTTGCATACCGTCCCCTATATCGCTGTGTTTTCGCACACCTCCCATACCTTCCCCTATATTGCTGTGTTTGGCGCACCTCCCATACTTTCCCCTATATCGCTGTGTTTTTGCTCACCTCTCATAGCTTTGCCTATATCGCAGTGTTGGCACGCACATCTCATACCTTCCCCTTTTTAGCTGAGATTTCACTCATCTCTCATACCTTCTCCTACATCACCATGTTTTCGCCCACCTCTCATCGCCTTCCCTATATCGACGTGTTTTCACACACATCTCATTCCTTCACGTATATCACCGTATTTTCGCGCACCTCCCATTGCTTCCCCTATATCACTGTTTTCGCGCAGCTCTCATACCTTCCCCTTTATTGCTGTGTTTTCATGCACCTCTTATACCTTCCCCAATATGGCTGTGTTTTCGCGCTCCTCTCATAACTTCTCCTGTATCACCGTGTTTTCGCACACTTCCCATAGCTTTCCCTATATCGCCGTGTTTTCACACACCTCTCATATCTTCCCCTATACAGACGTGTTCTGGCGAACTTCGCATAGCTTCCCCTACATCATTGTGTTTTCGCTCACCACTGATACATTCTCCTATATCGCAGTGTTTTCATGCAGCTCCCATAGCTTCCTTTATATCGCATGTTTTCGCGCACCTGGCATTGCTTCCCCTACATTGCTGTGTTTTCGCGCACCTCTCATAAATTCTCCTATATCACCGTGTTCTCCCGCACCTTCCATAACATCCCCTATATCGCCGTGTTTTCGCACACCTCGCATAGCTTCCCCAATATTGTGTTTTCACGCACCTCTCATAACTTCCCCTTTTTAGCTGAGTTTTTGCTCCTCTCTCATACCTTCCCCTATATTGACGTATTTCACACACCTCTCATAACTTCCCCTATATCGCTGTGTTTTCACACACCTCCCATAGCTTCCGCAACATAATTGTGTTTTCACACACCTGTCATACCTTCCCCTATATCGCTGTGTTTTCGCTTACCTCTTATTGCTTCCTGTATATCGCCGTGTTTTCGTGCACCTCTCAAATCTTTCCCATATTGCTGTGTTGTAGCATACCTCCCATAGCTTCCGCTATATCGCTGTTTTTTCACACCTCTCATAGCTTGCCATATATTGCGATGTTTTTGCGCACCTCTCATAGCTTCCCCTATAGCACTGTGTTTTCGCACACCTCCCATACCTTCCCCTTATCGCTGTGTTTTTGTGCACCTTCCATAGCTTCCCAATTATGGCTGTGTTTTCACGCATCACTCATACCTTCCTTTGTATTGCTGTGTTTTTGCACACCTCCCATAGCTTCCCCAATATCATTGTGTTTTTGCACACCTCTCACACCTTCCCCTATATCGCCGTGTTTTTCTGTACCTCTAATATCTTCCCCTATATCGCTGTGTTATCAAGCAGCTCTCATAGCTTCTACTATATTGCTATGTTGTCGCGTACCTCCCATAGCTTCCGCTATATCGCTGTTTTTGCACACCTCTCATAGCTTGCCATATTTTGCAATATTATACCATCCCCTATATAGCCCTGTTTCTGCGCACCTCTCATACATTCCCCTATATCGCCATGTTTTCGCGCACCTCTGATAACTTCCCCTATAACACTGTGTTTTCGCGCACCTCCCATAGCTTCTCCTATATCGCTGTGTTTACTCGCACTCCTCATACCTTCCCCTATATCGCTCTGTTATCACGCACCTCCCATGACTTCCCATATATCGCTGCGTTTTCGCGCACCTCTCATAGCTACCCCTATATCGCCGTGTTTTCACGCACCTCTCATACCTTCCCCCTTTTAGCTGTGTTTTCACTTATCTCTCATACCATCCCCTATATAGCCGTGTTTCTGCGCACCTCTCATACATTCCACTTTATCGCCATGTTTTTGTGCAACTCTGATAACTTCCCCTATATCGCTGTGTTTTCGTGCACCTCTCATAGCTTCCCCTATATTGCCGCGTTTTCACGCACCTTCCATACCTTCCCCTATATCGCTGTGTTTTCGCGCTCCTCCCATAGATTCCCCTATATCCCTGTGTTTTCGCTCACATCACATAAGTTCACCTGTATTGCCGCGTTTTCACGCGCCTCTCATACCGTCCCTTATATCGTTGCTTTTCGCGCACCTGTCATTGCTTCCCCTATATCGACCTGTTTTCAAGCACCTCTCATACCTTTACGTATGTCGCCCTGTGTTTGCGCATCTCCCGTCCCTTCCCCTATATCACTGTTTTTTCGCGCACCTCTCATATCTTCCCCTATATCGCCGTGATTTCGCGCACCTTCCATACCTTCCCCTATATCACTGTGTTTTCGCGCTCCTCCCATAGATTCCCCTATATCAATGTGTTTTCGCTCACATCTCATAACTTCACCTGTATTGCCGTGTTTTCACGCGCCTCTCATACCATCCCCTATATCGCTGTGTTTTCGTGCACCTCGCATGCCTTCCCCTATATCGCCGTGTTTTCACACATCTCTCATAGCTTCCCCTATATCTGCATGTTTCACGCACCTCTCAGAACTTCCCCTATATCGCCGTGTTTTCACACACCTCTCATAGCATCCCCTATATCTGCATGTTTCACACACCTCTCAGAACTTCCCCTATATCGCTCTATTTTAACGCGCCTCCCATAGCTTCCAGTATATCGTTGTGTTTTCGAGCACCTCTCATACCTTCCCCTATATCGCCTGGTTATCAAGCAGCTCTCATAGCTTCCCCTATATTGCTATGTTGTCGCGTACCTCTCATATCTTCCATTATATCGCTGTGTTTTCGCACACGTCCCATAATTCCCATATATTGCTGTTTTCGCGCACCTCACATATCTTCCCCTATATCGCCATGTTCTCGCGCACGTCACATATATTCCACTATAGTGCTGTGTTTTCACGCACTTCCCATACCTTCCCCTTATCGTTGGGTTTTCGTACACCTCCCATACCTTCCCCAATATGGCTGTGTTTTCGCAATCCTCTCATAGCTTCTCCTGTATCACCGTGTTTTAGCGCACTTCCCATAGCTTCCCGTAAACGCTGTGTTTTCACGCACCACATATAGCTTCCCCTACATCGTTGTGTTTTCGCTCACCACTGATGCATTCTCCTATATTGCAGTGCTTTCATGCAGCTCCCATAGCTCCCTTTATATCACCATGTTTTCGCGCACCTGGCATAGCTTCCCCTACATTGCTGTGTTTTCGCGCACCTCTCATAAATTCTCCTATATCGCCATGTTTTCCCGCACCTTCCATAACTTCCCCTGTATCGCCGTGTTTTCGCGCACCTCTCATACCTTCCCCTATATCACTGTGATTTCGCGCACCTCTCATACCTTCCCCTATATCGCTGTGTTTTCACGCGCCTCCCATAGCTTCTCGTATATCGTTGTGTTTTCGAGCACCTCTCATACCTTCCCCTATATCGCCTTGTTATCAAGCAGCTCTCATAGCTTCCCCTATATTGCTATGTTGTCGCGTACCTCCCATACCTTCCACTATATCGCTGTGTTTTCGCACACGTCCCGTAAATTCCCATATATTGCTGTTTTTGCGCACCTCACATATCTTCCCGATATCGCCATGTTCTCGTGCACGTCACATATATTCCACTATAGTACTGTGTTTTCGCGCACCTCCCATACCTTCCCCTTATCGTTGTGTTTTCGCATACTTCCCATACCTTCCCCAATATGGCTGTGTTTTCGCGATCCTCTCATAGCTTCTCCTGTATCGCCCTGTTTTAGCACACTTCCCATAGCTTCCCGTAAACGCCGTGTTTTCCCGCACCTTCCATAACTTCCCCTATATCGCCGTGTTTTCGCGCACCTCGTATAGCTTCCCCAATATCGTTGTGTTTTCACGCACCTCTCATAACTTCCCCTATATCGCTGTGATTTCATGCACCTCCTATAGCTTCCCCAACATAATTGTGTTTTCGCACACCTGTCATACCTTCCCCTATATCGCTGTGTTTTCGCTTACCTCTTATTGCTTGCTGTATATCGCCGTGTTTTCGTGCACCTCTCAAATCTTTCCCATATTGCTGCGTTGTAGCATACCTCCCATAGCTTCCGCTATATCGCTGTCTTTTCACACCTCTCATAGCTTGCCATATATTGCAATGCTTTTGTGCACCACTCATAGCTTCCCCTATATCGACATGTTTTCAAGCACCTCTCATATCTTCACGTTTATCGTCTTGTGGTCACGCATCGTTGTGTTTTTGCGCACCTTTCACACTTTCCCCTATATCGCCGTGTTTTCCTGTACCTCTAATATCTTCCCCTATATCGCCGTGTTTGTTTTCCTGTACCTCTAATATCTTCCCCTATATCGCTGTGTTATCAAGCAGCTCTCATAGCTTCCACTATATTGTTATGTTGTCGCGTACCTCCCATAGCTTCCGCTATATCGCTGTTTTTGCACACCTCTCATAGCTTGCCATATTTTGCAATATTATACCATCCCCTATATCGCCGTGTTTCTGCGCACCTCTCATACATTCCCCTATATCGCCATGTTTTCGCGCACCTCTGATAACTTCCCCTATAACGCTGTGTTTTTGTGCACCTCCCATAGCTTCCCCTATATCACTGTGTTTTCTCGCACTCCTCATACCTTCCCCTATATCGTTGTGTTCTCATGCACCTCCCATGGCTTCCCATATATCGCTGCGTTTTCGCACACCTCTCATAGCTACCCCTATGTCACCGTGTTTTCGGGCACCTCTCATAACTTCCCCCTTTTAGCTGTGTTTCCGCTTATCTCTCATACCATCCCCTATATAGCCGTGTTTCTGCGCACCTCTCATACATTCCACTCTATCGCCATGTTTTCGCGCAACTCTGATAACTTTCCCTGTATCGCTGTGCTTTTGTGCACCTCTCATAGCTTCCCTTATATTGCCGTGTTTTCGCGCACCTCCCATAGCTTCCTCTATATCGCTGTGTTTTCGGGCACCTCTCACACTGTTCACTATATCACTGCGTTTTCGGGCACAACTCATCGGTTACCATGTATCGCCGTGTTTTCACATACCTCCGATAGCTTCCCCTATATCATTGCGTTTTCGGGCACCTCGCATGCATTCTCCTATATCGCCGTGTGTTCGCGCACCTCGCATAGCTTCCCGTATATCGCTGTATTGTCGCTACCCTCTCATAACTTCTCCTTTATCGCCGTGTATTCGTGCACCTCTCATAGCTTCCACTAGATCGCTGTTTTCGTGCACATCTCATAGCTTCCCCTAAATTGCTTTGTTTCGTGCACCTCTCATACCTTCCCCTAAATTGCTGTTTTCTCGCACCTCTCATAGATTCCCCATATCGCCGTGTTTTTGCGCACCTCTCATACCTTCCCCCATATCACCGTGTTTTCGCGCACCTCCCATACCTTCCCCTCTATGGCTGTATTATCGCGCACCGCCCATAGTTTCTCCAATAACTCTGTGTTTTCGCACACTTCTCATACCTGCCCCAATATGGCTGTGTTTTCGCGCACCTCTCATAGCTTCCCCAATATCGCTGTGTGATCGCACACCTCCCATACCTTCCCCTGTATCCCTGTGTTTTGCGCACCTCTCATACCTTCCCCAATATGGCTGTGTTTTCGCGCAGCTCTCATACCTTCCCCTGTATTGCGGTGTTTTCGCACACCTTCTATATCTTCCCCTATATCGCTGTATTTTCGTCCACCTCTCATAACTTCCCCTATATCGCTGTGTTGTCCCGCACCTCCCATAGCTTCCCCTGTATCGTTGGGTTTTTGTGCACCTCTCATCATTTCCCCTGTATCACCGTGTTTTCACACACCTCCGATAGCTTCCCCTATATCATTGTGTTTTCGGGTACCTCTCATACATTCTCCTATATTGCCGTGTTTTGATGCACCTATCATACCTTCCCCTATATCACTGTGTTTTCTCGCACCTCTCATACTTCTCCCTTTATCACTCTGTTCTTGTGCACATCCCATAGCTTCCCATATATTGCTGTGTTTTCGCGCAACTCTCATACCTTCCACTATATGGCTGTGTTTTCGCACACCTCTCATACCTTCCCCTTTTTAGCTGAGTTTTCGCTCATCTCTCATAACTTCTCCTATATCGCTGTGTTTTTGTGCACCTCCCATAGCTTCCCCTATATCGCTGTGTTTTCACGCACCTCTCATACTGTTCCCTATATCACTGCATTTTCAGGCACCTCTTATCGGTTCCCCTGTATCGCCGTGTTTTCACACACCTCCGATAGCTTCCCCTACATCTCCCTGTTGTCGCGCACTTCTCATACCCTCCCCTATATCGGTGTGTTTTTGTCCACCTCTCATACCTGCCCCTATATCACCGTGTTTTCGCAGACCTCTCATAGCTTCCCCTATATCACTGTGTTTTCGCTTACCTCGCGTACATTCCCCTATATCGCTGTGTTATCAAGCAGCTTTCATAGCTTCCCCTATATTGCTGTGTTTTCGCATATCTCCCATAGCTTCCCATATATCGCTGTGTTTTCATGCACCTCTCATACCTTCCGCTATATTGTTGTGTTTTCGCGTACCTCTCATATCTTCCCCTACATCGCTGCATTTTTGCGCAGCTCTCATACCTTCCCCTATTTCACCATCTTTTCACGCACCTCCCATAGCTTCCTAAATATCGCTGTGTTTTCGCATGCCTATCATACCTTCCCCTATATGGCTGTGTTTTCCTGCACGTCCCATAGCTTCCTCTATATCGCTGTGTTTTCGAACAACTCACATACCTTCCCCTATATCGATGTGTTTTCGCGCACCTCTCATAGATTCCTCTATATATCTGTGTTTTCTCGCACCTCTCATACCTTCCCCAGAATCATTCTGTTTTAGCGCACCTCCCATAGCTCCCCATATATCACTGTGTTTTCATGCACGTCCCATACCTTCCCATATATCGCTGCATTTTCAAGCACGTCTCAGAGATTCCCCTGTATTGCCATGTTTTCGAGCACCTCCCATAGCTTTCCCAGTATAGCTGTGTTTTCGCACACCTCTTATACCTTCTCCTTTATCACTGTGTTTTCGCACACCTGCCATAGCTTCCCCTATATCGCTGTGTTTTCATGCACCTCTCATACTTTCCCATATATCGCTGTTAACGCTCCCCTCTCATGGCTTCCCCTATATCACCGTGTTTTCGCCCACCTCTCATAGCTTACCCTATATTGCTGTGTTTTCTTGCACCTCGCATACCCTCCCCTATATCAATGTGTTTTCTCGCAATTCTCATAGCTTTCCCTATATTGCTGTGTTTTCGGGCACGTCTCAGAGCTTCCCCTATATTGCCATGTTTTCGCGCACCTCCCAAACCTTCCCATTATCGCTGTGCTTTTGCACACTTCCCATAGCTTCCCCGATATCGCTGTGATTTCGCGCACCTCCCGTAGCTTCCCCTATATCACTGTGTTTTCTCGCACCTCTCATAGCTTTCCCTATATCGCTATGTTTTCGCGCACCTCCCATAGCTTCCCCAATATGGCTGTGTTTCGCACACTTCTTATTCCTTCCCCTTCATTGCTGTGTTTTCGCACACGTCCCGTAGCTTCCCCTATATCGCTGTGTTTTCATGCACCTCTCATACTTTACCATATATTGCTGTTAACACTCCCCTCTCATAGCTTCCCCTATATCACTGTGTTTTTGCGCAACTCTCATATCTTCCCCTACATCGCTGCGTTTTTACGCAGCTCTCATACCTTCCCCTATTTCACCATGTTTTCACGCACCTCCCATAGCTTCCTAAATATCGCTTTGTTTTCGCATGCCCATCATAACTTCCCCTATATGGCTGTGTTTTCCTGCACGTCCCATAGCTTCCTCTATATCGCTGTGTTTTCAAACAACTCGCATACCTTCCCCTATATCATTGTGTTTTTGCACACCTCTCATAGCTTCCCCTATATCACTGTGTTTTCACGCTCCTCACATACCTACCCCTATATCACTGTGCTTTCATGCACGTCCCATACCTTCCCATATATTGCTGAGTTTTCTTGCACCTCCCATACCTTCCCATTATCGCTGTGTTTTCGCCCACCTCCCATAGCTTCCCCAATATGGCTGTGTTTTCGCATACCTCTTATACCTTCCCCTTTATCGCTGTGTTTTCGCACACCTCCCATAGCTTCCCATGTATCGCTGTGTTTTCATGCACCTCTCATACTTTCCCATATATTGCTGTTAATGCTCCCCTCTCATAGCTTCCCCTATATCACCATGTTTTCGCGCACCTCTCATAGCTTCCCCAATATCGTTGTGTTTTCTCGCACCACTGATAACTTCCCTCACATCGCTCTGTTGTCGTGCACCTCCCATGGTTTCCCATATATCGCTGAGCTTCGCGCACAACTAATACCTTTCCCTGCATCGGTGTGTTTTCACGCATCTCTCATACTTTCTCCTATATCGCCGTGTTTTGACGCACCTCCCATAGCTTCTCCTATATCGCTGTGTTTTTCTGCACCTCTCATAGCTTCCCCTGTATCGCTGTGTTTTCACACACCTCAAATACCTTCCCCTATATAGTTGTGTTTTTGCTCACCTCTCATAGCTTCCCCTATATCGCTGTGTTTTCGCTTGCCTCGCATACCTTCCCCTATATCATTGTGTTTTCGCGCACTTCTCATACCTACCGCTATGTAGCTGTGTTTTCACGCTCCTCGCATACCTACCCCTATATCACTGTGTCTTCATGTACGTCCCATACCTTCCCATACCTTCCCATATATTGCTGAGCTTTCTTGCACCTCCCACAGCTTCCCCTGTATTGCCATGTTTTCGCACACCTCCCATACCTTCCCATTATCGCTGTGTTTTCGCGCGCCTCCCATAGCTTCCCCAATATGGCTGTGTTTTCGCACACCTCTTATACCTTCCTCTTTATCGCTGTGTTTTCGCACACCTCCCATAGCTTCCCCTATATCGCTGTGTTTACGTGCACCTCTCATACTTTCCCATATATTGCTGTTAACACTCCCCTCTCATAGCATCCTCTATATCACTGTGTTTTCGCGCACCTCTCATAGCTTCCCCTATATTGCTTTGTTTTCACGCACCTCGCATATCTTCCCTTATATCGTTGTGTTTTTGCGCACCTTTCATACATTCCACTGTATCAATGTGTTTTCGCGCACTTCTCATAGCTTCCCATATATCGCTGTGCTTCCCGCACCTCCTATAGCTTCCCAGTTTTCGCCGTGTTATCGCGCACTTCTCATAGCTTCCCATATATTGCGATGCTTTCACGCACTTCTCATAACTTCCCCTAAATCGCTATGTTTTCGTACGCCTCTCATGCCTTCCCCTATATCACTGTGTTTACACGCACCTCGCATACCTACCCCTATATCACTGTGTTTTCACGCACGTCCCATACCTTCCTATATATTGCTGTGTTTTCTTGCACCTCTCATACCTACCCCTATGTCACTGTGTTTTCACGCACCTCTCATAACTTCTCCTATATCGCTGTGTTATCAAGCGGCTTTCATAGCTTTCTCTATATTGCTGTGTTTTCGCATACCTCCCATTGCTACCGCTATATCGCTGTTTTCACACACCTCTCATAGCTTGCCATGTATGGCGATGTTTTCACACACCGCTCATGGCTTGCCCTAGATCGCTGTGTTTTCACGCACCTCACATAGCG
>NW_027274968.1:0-73906 GCF_030028105.1 Mobula birostris
CTGTGTTTTCATGCGCATCTCATAGCGTCCTCTATATCGCTGTGTATTCGCGCACTTCCCATAGCATCCCTTATATTGCTGTGCCTTCGCTCACTTCTCATACCTTCCCCTATATCGCCCTGTTTTCGCGCACCTTCCATACCTTCCCCTATATCGCTGTGTTTTCATGCACCTCTCATACCTCCCCCTATATCGCTGTGTTTTCACGCACCTCTCATAATTTCTCCTATATCGCTGTATTTTTGCTCACCTCTCATGGCTTCCCCAATATCGCCGCATTTTCATGCACATCTCTTAACGTCCCATATATCGCTGTGTATTCGCGCAACTGCCATAGCATCCCCTATATCGCTGCGCCTTCATTCACCTCTCATACCTTCCCCTATATCGCCCTGTTTCCCGTGCACCTCCCATGGCTTCGCTTACATCGCTGCGTTTTTGCGCACCTCTCATACCTTCCCCTATATCGCCGTGTTCTCGCACACCTCTCATATCTTCCCCTATATCACTGTGTTTTCGCGCACATCCAATAGCGTCCCCTATATCGCTCTGTTTTCACGCACCTCTCATGTCTTCCCCTATATCGCTGTGTTTCCGCTCCTCTCATTACTTCCCCTATAACGCTCTGTGTTCTCGCACTTCTGATACTGTTCCCTGTATCAACGTGTTTTCGCTCAACTCTCATAATTTCACCTATATCGCCGTGTTCTCGCACACCTCTCATATCTTCCCCTATATCACTGTGTTTTCACGCACCTCTCATAACTTCCCCTGTATTGCTGTATTTTTGCGCACCTCTCATAACTTCCCCTATATTGCCATGTTTTTATACACATCTCATAACGTCCCCTATATCGCTGTGTATTCGCGCACCTCCCATAGCATCGCCTATATCGCTGTGCCTTCGCGCACCTCTCATACCTTCCCCTATATCGCCGTGTTTACGCGCACCTCTCATACCTCACCCTATATGGCCATGTTTTTATGCACATCTCATACCGTCTCCTATATCGCTGTGTTTTCGCACACCTCCCATAGCATCCCCTATATCGCTGTGCCTTCGCGCACCTCTCATACCTTCCCTTATATCGCCCTGTTTTCACGCACCTCTCATGTCTTCCACTACATCGCTGTGTTTTCTGGCACCTCTGATGCATTCCCCTGTAACACCAAGTTTTCGCGCACCTCTCATACTTTCCCCTATATCGCCGTGTTTACGCGCACCTCTCATACCTGCTCCTATATCGCCCTGTTTTCGCGCACCTCCTATACCTTCCCTTATATCGCTGCGTTTTCGTGCACCTCTCATACCTTCCCCTATATCGCTGTGTTTTCGCACACCTCTCATACCTTCCCTTATATCGCCCTGTTTTCACGCACCTCTCATGTCTTCCACTACATCACTGTGTTTTCTGGCACCTCTGATGCATTCCCCTGTAACACCAAGTTTTCGCGCACCTCTCATACTTTCCCCTATATCGCCGTGTTTATGCGCACCTCTCATACCTGCTCCTATATCGCCATGTTTTTATGCACATCTCATACCGTCTTCTATATCGCTGTGTTTTCGCGCACCTCCCATAGCATCCCCTATATCGCTGTGCCTTCGTGCACCTCTCATACCTTCCCCTGTATCGCCCTGTTTTCGCGCACCTCCTATACCTTCCCTTATATCACTGCGTTTTCGTGCACCTCTCATACCTTCCCCTATATCGCTGTGTTTTCGCACACCTCTCATAACTTCTCCTATATCGCTGTGTTTTGTGCACCTCTCATACCTTCCCTAATATCACTGCGTTTTCATGCACATCTCATCACGTCCACTATATCGCTGTGTATTCACGCACCTCCCATAGCATCCCCTATACCGCTGTGCCTTGCGAACCTCTCATAGGTTCCACTATATCGCTGTGTTTTTGCTCACCTCTCATAGCTTTCCCTATATCGCCATGTTTTCGCGCACCTCTGATGTCTTCAGCTCGATCTCTATGTATTCGATATTCTCAATTCTTCCCCTATATCTCTGTGTTTTCGCGCACGTCCCATTGCGTCCCCCATATCGCTGTGTTTTCGCGCACCTCTCATACCTTCCCCTATATCGCTGTGTTTTCACGCACCTCTCTTAACTTCTCCTATATCGCTGTAATTTTGCACACCTCTCATACCTTCCCCTATATCGCTGTGTTTTCAGGCACCTCTCATGGCTTCCCCAATATCGCCGTGTATTCATGCACATCTCATACCGTCCCCTATATCGCTGTGTTTTCGCACACCTCCCATAGCTTCACCTTGATCGCTGTGTTATTGCTCACCTCTCATAGCTTACCCTGTATCGCCATGCTTTCGCGCACCTCGCATGTCTTAACCTATATCGCTATGTTTTCACTCCTATCATTACTTCCCCTATATCGCTCTGTTTTCTCGCACCTCTGATACATTCTCCTGTATTGCCATGTTGTCGCGCACCTCTTACAATTTCCCCTATATCGCCGTGTTCTCACACACCTCTCATACCTTCCCCTATATCACTGTCTTTTTGCTCATGTCCTATAGCGTCCCCTATATCGCTGTGTTTTCTCGCACCTCTGATACATTCCCCTGTATCGCCGTGGTTTCGCGCACATCACATAGGTTCCCCTATATCGCCCTGTTTTCGCGCACCTCCCATACCTTCCCCAATATCGCTTTGTTTTCGTGCACCTCTCCTACCTTCCCTTATATCGCTGTGTTTCCACGCACCTCTCATAACTTCTCCTATATCGCTGTATTTTTGCACAACTCTTATACCTTCCCCTATATTGCCGTGTTTTCATGCACATCTCATAATGTCCCCTATATCGCTGCGTATTCGCGCACCTCCCATAGCATCCCTTATATTACTGTGTCTTCGCGCACCTCTCATACCTTCCTCTATATCGCTGTGTTTTCACGCACCTCTCATAATTTCTCCTATATTGCCGTATTTTTGCGCACCACTCATGGCTTCCCCAATATCACCGTGTTTTCATGCATATCTCTTAACTTCCCCTATATCTCTGTGTATTCACGCAACTCCCATAGCATCCAGTGTATCGCTGTGCCTTCGCGCACCTCTCTTACCTTCCCCTATATCGGCGTGTTTTCATGCACATCTCATAACGTCCCCTATATCGCTGTATTTTTGCGCAGCTCTTATACCTTCCCCTATATTGCCGTGTTTTCATGCACATCTCATAATGTCCTCTATATCGCTGCGTATTCGCGCAACTCCCATAGCATCCCTTATATTGCTGTGTCTTCGCGCACCTCTCATACCTTCCTCTATATCGCCCTGTTTTCGCGCACCTTCCATAACTTTCCCTATATCACTGTGTTTTCATGCACCTCTCATACCTCCCCCTATATCGCTGTGTTTTCACGCACCTCTCGTAATTTCTCCTATATCGCCATATTTTTGCGCACCACTCATGGCTTCCCCAATATCGCCGTGTTTTCATGCACATCTATTATCGTCCCATATATCGCTGTGTATTCGCGCACTGGCCATAGCATCCCCTATCTCGCTGTGACTTCGCGCACCTCTCATACCTTCCCCTATGTTGCCCTGTCTTCGCGCACCTCCCATAGCATCGCCTATATCGCTGAATTTTCGCACACCTCTCATGGCTTCCCCAATATCGCCCTGTTTTCATGCACATCTCATAACGTCCCCTATAACTCTGTGTTTTCAAGCAACTCACATAGCATCCCCTATATCGCTGCGCCTTCGCGCACCTCTCATACCTTCCCCTATATCGCTGGGTTTTCACGCACCTCTCATAACTTCCGCTGTATCGCCCTGCTTTCGAGCACCTCCCACACCTTCCCCTATATCGCTGTGTTTTCGTGTACCTCCCATACCTTCCCCTATATCGCTGTGTCTACGTGTACCTCTCATACGTCCCCTTATATCGCAGTGTTTTCACGCACCTCTCATAACTTCCCCTGTATTGCTGTATTTTTGCGCACCTCTCATAACTTCCCCTATATTGCCGTGTTTTTATGCACATCTCATAACGTCCCCTATATCGCTGTGTATTCGCGCACCTCCCATAGAATCCACTATATCGCTGTGCCTTCGCGCACCTCTCATACCTTCTCCTATATCGCCCTGTTTTCGCGCACATCCCATACCTTCCATTATATTGCCCTGTTTTCGTGCACCTCTCATGTCTTCCACTACATCGCTGTGTTTTCTAGCAGCTCTGATGCATTCCCCTGTAACACCAAGTTTTCGAGCACCTCTCATACTTTACCCTATATCGCCGTGTTTACGCGCACCTCTCATACCTGCCCCTATATCGCCATGTTTTTATGCACATCTCATACCGTCTCCTATATCGCCGTGTTTTTGCGCACCTCCCATAGCATCCCCTATATCGCTGTGCCTTCGTGCACCTCTCATACCTTCCCCTATATCGCCCTGTTTTCGCGGACCTCCTATACCTTCCCTTATATCACTGCGTTTTCGTGCACCTTTCATACCTTCCCCTATATCGCCGTGTTTTCGCGCACTTCTCATGTCTTCACTAAAATTGCTATGTTTTCGCTCCTCTCAATACTTCCCCTATATCGCTGTGTTTTCTAGCACATCTCATACATTCTCCCATATCGCTGTGTTTTCGCACACCTCTCATAATTTCCCCTATATCGCCGTGTTCTCGCACACCTCTCATACCTTCCCCTATATCACTGTGTTTTCGCGCACGTCCCATTGCGTCCCCTATATCGCTGTGTTTTCGCGCACCTCTCATACCTTCCCCAATATTTTCGTGCACATCCCATAGCTTCCACTACATTGCCCTGTTTTCGCACACCTCTCATGTATTCCATTACCTCGCTGTGTTTTCGCGCACCTCCCATACCTCCCCCAATATCGCCCTGTTTTCGCGCATCTCCTATACCTTCCCTTATATTGCTGCGTATTCGTGCACCTCTCATACCTTCCCGTACATTGCCCAGTGTTCGCGCACCTCCTTTACCTTCCCTTGTATCGCTGCATTTTCGTGCACCACTCATACCTTCCCCTATATCGCTGTGTTTTCATGCACATGTCATAACGTCCCCTATTTCACTGTGTATTCGTGCACCTCCCATAACATTCCCTATATCGCTCTGCTTTCACGCACCTCTCATACCTTCCCCTATATCACCGTGTTTTCATGCACATCTCATAACGTCCCCTATATTGCTGGGTTTTCACGCACCTCTCATAACTTCCCCTATATTGCCCTGTTTTCGCACTCCTCTCATAGCTTCACCTATATCACTGTGTTTTCACGCACCTCTCATAACTTCCCCTATATCGCTGTGTTTTTGCACACCTCTTATGGTTTCCGGTCTATCGCCGTGCATTCATGCACATCTCATATCGTCCCGTATATCGCTGTGCTTTCGCGCACCTCTCATACCTTCCCCTATATCGCTGTGTTTTTGTGCACCTCTCATACCTTCATTAACATCATTGCATTTTCATGCACATCTCATCATGTCCCCTATATCGCTGTGCATTCACGCACCTCCCATAGTATCCCCTATGTCGCTGTGCCTTCGCGCACCTCTCATACCTTCCCCTATATCGCCCTGTTTTCGTGCATCTCCAATTCCTTCCCCTATATCGCTGTGTTTTCGTGCACCTTTCATACCTGCCCCTATATCACTGTGTTTTCACACACCTCTCATAGCATCCCCTATATCGCTGTGCATTGCGCACCTCTCATACCTTCCCCTATATCGCTGTGTTTTCGCGCACATCCCATAGATTCACCTTTATCGCTGTGTTATTGCTCACCTCTCATAGCTTCCCCTGTAAAGCCGTGTTTTGCTCACCTCTCATAGCTTCCCCTATATCGCCGTGTTTTAATGCACCTCTCGTGTCTTCACCGAGATCGCTATGTTTTCGCTCCTCTCATTACTTCCCCTATATCGCTGTGTTTTCTCGCACATCTGCTATATTCTCCCGTATCGCCGTGTTTTCGCGCACCTCTCATAATTTCCCCTATCTCGCCGTGTTCTTGCACATCTATCATACCTTCCCCTATATCACTGTGTTTTCACGCACGTCCCATAGCGTCCCCTATATCGCTGTGCTTTCGCGCACCTCTCATACCTTCCCCTATATTGCCCTCTTTTCGCGCAACTCCTATACCTTCCCGTATATCGCTGTGTTTTCGTGTACCTCTCATACCTCCCCCTATATTGCTGTGTTTTCACGCACCTCTAATAACTTCTCCTATATTGCTGTATTATTGCGCACCTCTCATAACTTCCCCTGTATCGCCGTGTTTTCGTGCACCTCTCATACCTTCCCCTATATCGCCCTGTTTTTGTACATCTCCCATTCCAGCCTCTATATCGCTGTGTTTTCATGCACCTTTCATACCTTCCCCTATATCACTGTGTTTTCACACACCTCTCATAACTTCTCCTATATCGCTGTGTTTTTGTGCACCTCTCATACCTTCCCTAATATCGCTGCGTTTTCATGCACATCTCATCACATCCCCTATATCGCTGTGTATTCACGCACCTCCCATAGCATCCCCTATATCGCTGTGCCTTGCGCACCTTTCATACCTTCCCCTATATCGCTGTCTTTTTGCGCACCTCTCCTGTCTTCCCCTACATTACTGTGTTTTCGCGCACCTTCCATAGCATCCCCTTTATTGCTGTGCCTTCGCATACCTCCATTAATTTCATCTATATCACCCTGTTTTCGAGCACCTTCCATTCCTTCACCTATATCGCTGTTTTCGTGCACCTCTCATACCTTCCCCTATATCGCCCTGTTTTCGCGCACCTCCGATTCCTTCCCCTATGTCGCTGTGTTTTCGTGCACCTTTCATACCTTCCCCTTTATCGCTGTGTTTTCACACACCTCTCATAACTTCTCCTATATCGCTGTGTTTTTTTTGCAACTCTCATACCTTCCCAAATATCGCTGCATTTTCATGCACATCTCATCACGTCCCCTATATCGCTGTGTATTCACGCACCTCCCATAGCATCCCCTATATCGCTGTGCCTTGTGCACATCCCATAGATTCACATTTATCGCTGTGTTATTGCTCACCTCTCATAGCTTCCCCTGTATCCCCGTGTTTTTGCTCACCTCTCATACCTTTCTCTATATCGCCTTGTTTTCGAGCACCTCCCATACCTTCCCCTTATCGCTGTGTTTTCGTGTACCTCTCATACCTCCCCCTATATCGCTGTGTTTTCACGCACCTCTCATAGCGTCCCCTATATCGCTGTGTATTCGCGCACTTCCCATAGCATCCCCTATATCGCTGTGCCTTCGCGCACCTCACATACCTTCCCCTATATCGCCTTGTTTTCGCGCACCTCCGATTCCTTCCCCTATGTCGCTGTGTTTTCGTGCACCTTTCATACCTTCCCCTTTATCACTGTGTTTTCACACACCTCTCATAACTTCTCCTATATCGCTGTGTTTTTTTTGCAACTCTCATACCTTCCCAAATATCGCTGCATTTTCATGCACATCTCATCACGTCCCCTATATCGCTGTGTATTCACGCACCTCCCATAGCATCCCCTATATCGCTGTGCCTTGTGCACATCCCATAGATTCACATTTATCGCTGTGTTATTGCTCACCTCTCATAGCTTCCCCTGTATCCCCGTGTTTTTGCTCACCTCTCATACCTTTCTCTATATCGCCTTGTTTTCGAGCACCTCCCATACCTTCCCCTTATCGCTGTGTTTTCGTGTACCTCTCATACCTCCCCCTATATCGCTGTGTTTTCACGCGCCTCTCATAGCGTCCCCTATATCGCTGTGTATTCGCGCACTTCCCATAGCATCCCCTATATCGCTGTGCCTTCGCGCACCTCACATACCTTCCCCTATATCGCCCTGTTTTCGCGCACCTCCGATTCCTTCCCCTATGTCGCTGTGTTTTCGTGCACCTTTCATACCTTCCCCTTTATCGCTGTGTTTTCACACACCTCTCATAACTTCTCCAATATCACTGGGTTTTTATGCACCTCTCATACCTTCCCTTATATAGCCGTTTTCGCGCACCTCCTATAACTTCCCTTATATCACTGCGTTTTCGTGCACCTCTCATACCTTCCATAATATCGCTGTGTTTTCATGCACATCTCATAACGTCCCCTATTTCGCTGTGTATTCGTGCACCTCCCATAACATCCCCTATATCGCTGTGCCTTCGTGCACCTCCCATACCTTCCCCTATATCGCCCTGTTTTCGCCCACCTCCTATACCTTCCCTTATATCGCTGTGCCTTCGTGCACCTCTCATAGCTTCCCCTATATTGCTGTCTTTTCGCGCACATCCCATAGATTCACATTTATCACTGCGTTATTGCTCACCTCTCATAGCTTCCCTGTATCGCCCTGTTTTTGCTCACCTCTCATAGCTTCCCCTATATCGCCGTGTTTTCGCGCCCTTCTCATGTCTTCACCTAGATCGCAATGTTTTCGTTCCTCTCAATACCTCCCCTATATCGCTGTTTTCTAGCACATCTGATACATTCTCCCGTATCGCCGTGTTCTCGCACACCTCTCATACCTTCCCCTATATCGCCCAATTTTCATGCACGTCCCATAGCTTCCACTATATTGCCCTGTTTTCGCGCACCTCTCATGTATTCCACTACATCACTGTGCTTTCTGGCACCTCTGATGCATTCCCCTGTAACGCCAAGTTTTCGCGCACCTCTCATACTTTCCACTATATCGCCATGTTTACGCGCACCTCTCATACCTCACCCTATATGGCCATGTTTTTATGCACATCTCATACCGTCTCCTATATCGCTGTGTTTTCGCACACCTCCCATAGCATCCCCTATATTGCTGTGCCTTCGTGCACCTCTCATACCTTCCCCTTTATCGCCCTGTTTTCGCGCACCTGTCATGTATTCCACTACATCGCTGTGTTTTCTGGCACCTCTGATGCATTCCCTTGTAATGCCAAGTTTTCGCGCACCTCGCATACTTTCCCCTATATCGCCGTGTTTACGCGCACCTCTCATACCTCCCCCTATATCGCCACGTTTTTATGCACATCTCATCCCGTCTCCTATATCGCTGTGCCTTTGCGCACCTACCATAGCATCCCCTATATCGAATGTGCCTTTTTGCACCTCTCATACCTTCCCCTATAGCGCCCTGTATTCGCGCACCTCCTATACCTTCCGTTATAAAGCTGCATTTTCGTGCACCTCTCATACCTTCCCCTATATCGCCGTGTTTTCACGCACATCTCATAACGTCCCCTATATCGCTGGGTTTTCACGGACCTCTCATAACTTCCCCTATATCACCCTGCTTTCGAGCACCTCGCATACTTTCCCCGATATCGCTGTTTTTTCGTGTACCTCTCATACCTCCCCCTATATCGCTGTGTTTTCACGCACCTCTATTAACTTCTGCTATATTGCTGTATTATTGCGCACCTCTCATAACTTCCCCAATATCGCCGTGTTTTTATGCTCATCTCATAATGTCCCCTTTTTCGCTGTGTATTAGTGCACCTCCCATACCTTCCCTTATATCGCTGTGTTTTCGCACACCTCTCATAACTTTTCCTATATCGCTGTGTTTTTTTGCACCTCTCATACCTTGCCTAATATCGCTGCGTTTTCATGGACATCTCATCACGTTCCCTATATCGCTGTGTATTCACGCACCTCCCATAGCATCCCCTATATCGCTGTGCCTTGCGCACCTCTCATAGCTTCCCCTATATTGCTGTCTTTTCGCGCACATCTCCATAGATTCAGCTTTATCGCTGTGTTATTGCTCTCCTCTCATAGCTTCCCCTGTATCGCCGTGTTTTTGCTCACCTGTCATGTCTTCACCTAGATCACTATGTTTTCGCTCCTCTCAATACTTCCCCTATATCGCTGTGTTTTCTCGCACAATTGATACATTCTCCCGTATCGCCGTGTTTTCGCACACCTCTCATAATGTCCCCAATATCGCCGTGTTCTCGCACATCTCTCCTACCTTCCCCTATATCGCCCTTTTTTCGCGCACATCCCATACCTTCCATTATATTGCCCTGTTTTCGCGCACCTCTCATGTCTTCCACTACATCGCTGTGTTTTCTAGCACCTCTGATGCATTCCCCTGTAACACCAAGTTTTCGAGCACCTCTCATACTTTACCCTATATCGCCGTGTTTACGCGCACCTCTCATACCTGCCCCTATATCGCCATGTTTTCATGCACATCTCATACCGTCTCCTATATCGCCGTGTTTTTGCGCACCTCCCATAGCATCCCCTATATCGCTGTGCCTTCGTGCACCTCTCATACCTTCCCCTATATCGCCCTGTTTTCGCGGACCTCCTATACCTTCCCTTATATCACTGCGTTTTCGTGCACCTTTCATACCTTCCCCTATATCGCCGTGTTTTCGCGCACTTCTCATGTCTTCACTAAAATTGCTATGTTTTCGCTCCTCTCAATACTTCCCCTATATCGCTGTGTTTTCTAGCACATCTCATACATTCTCCCATATCGCTGTGTTTTCGCACACCTCTCATAATTTCCCCTATATCGCCGTGTTCTCGCACACCTCTCATACCTTCCCCTATATCACTGTGTTTTCGCGCACGTCCCATTGCGTCCCCTATATCGCTGTGTTTTCGCGCACCTCTCATACCTTCCCCAATATTTTCGTGCACATCCCATAGCTTCCACTATATTGCCCTGTTTTCGCACACCTCTCATGTATTCCATTACCTCGCTGTGTTTTCGCGCACCTCCCATACCTCCCCCAATATCGCCCTGTTTTCGCGCATCTCCTATACCTTCCCTTATATTGCTGCGTATTCGTGCACCTCTCATACCTTCCCGTACATTGCCCAGTGTTCGCGCACCTCCTTTACCTTCCCTTGTATCGCTGCATTTTCGTGCACCTCTCATACCTTCCCCTATATCGCTGTGTTTTCATGCACATGTCATAACGTCCCCTATTTCGCTGTGTATTCGTGCACCTCCCATAACATTCCCTATATCGCTCTGCTTTCACGCACCTCTCATACCTTCCCCTATATCACCGTGTTTTCATGCACATCTCATAACGTCCCCTATATTGCTGGGTTTTCACGCACCTCTCATAACTTCCCCTATATCGCCCTGTTTTCGCACTCCTCTCATAGCTTCACCTATATCACTGTGTTTTCACGCACCTCTCATAACTTCCCCTATATCGCTGTGTTTTTGCACACCTCTTATGGTTTCCGGTCTATCGCCGTGCATTCATGCACATCTCATATCGTCCCGTATATCGCTGTGCTTTCGCGCACCTCTCATACCTTCCCCTATATCGCTGTGTTTTTGTGCACCTCTCATACCTTCATTAACATCATTGCATTTTCATGCACATCTCATCATGTCCCCTATATCGCTGTGCATTCACGCACCTCCCATAGTATCCCCTATGTCGCTGTGCCTTCGCGCACCTCTCATACCTTCCCCTATATCGCCCTGTTTTCGTGCATCTCCAATTCCTTCCCCTATATCGCTGTGTTTTCGTGCACCTTTCATACCTGCCCCTATATCACTGTGTTTTCACACACCTCTCATAGCTTCTCCTATATCGCTGTGTTTTTGTGCACCTCTCATACCTTCCCTAATATCGCTGCGTTTTCATACACATCTCATCACGTCCGCTATATCGCTGTGTATTCACGCATCTCCCATAGCATCCCCTATATCGCTGTGCATTGCGCACCTCTCATACCTTCCCCTATATCGCTGTGTTTTCGCGCACATCCCATAGATTCACCTTTATCGCTGTGTTATTACTCACCTCTCATAGCTTCCCCTGTAAAGCCGTGTTTTGCTCACCTCTCATAGCTTCCCCTATATCGCCGTGTTTTCATGCACCTCTCGTGTCTTCACCGAGATCGCTATGTTTTCGCTCCTCTCATTACTTCCCCTATATCGCTGTGTTTTCTCGCACATCTGCTATATTCTCCCGTATCGCCGTGTTTTCGCGCACCTCTCATAATTTCCCCTATCTCGCCGTGTTCTTGCACATCTATCATACCTTCCCCTATATCACTGTGTTTTCACGCACGTCCCATAGCGTCCCCTATATCGCTGTGCTTTCGCGCACCTCTCATACCTTCCCCTATATTGCCCTCTTTTCGCGCAACTCCTATACCTTCCCGTATATCGCTGTGTTTTCGTGTACCTCTCATACCTCCCACAATATCGTTGTGTTTTCACGCACCTCTCATAACTTATCCTATATTGCTGTATATTTGTGCACCTCTCATAACTTCCCCTATATCGCCGTGTTTTTATGCACATCTCATAATGTCCCCTATATCGCTGTGTTTTCGTGCTCCTCTCATACCTTCCCTAATATCGCTGCGTTTTCCTGCACATCTCATCACGTCCCCTATATCGCTGTGTATTCACGCACCTACCATACATCCCCTATATCGCTGTGCCTTGCGCACCTCTCATACCTTCCCCTATATCGCAGTCTTTTCGCGCACATCCCATAGATTCACCTTTATCGCTGTATTATTGTTCACCTCTCATAGCTTGCCCTGTATTGCCGTGTTTTTGCTCACCTCTCATAGCTTCCCCTATATCGCCGTGTTTTCGCGTACCTCTCCTGTCTTCCCCTATAACACTGTGTTTTCGCGCACCTTCCATAGCATCCCCTATATTGCAGTGCCTTCGCATCCCTCCACTAACTTCATCTATATCACCCTGTTTGCGAGCACCTTACATACCTTCCCCTATATCGCTGTGTTTTTGTGCACCTCTCATACCTCCCCCTATATCGCTGTGCCTTGCGCACCTCTCATACCTTCCTCTATATCACCCTGTTTTCACGCACCTCCCATTGCATCCCCTATATCGCTGTGCCTTGCGCACCTCTCATACCTTCCCCTATATCGCTGTCTTTTTGCACACATCCCATAGATTCACCTTTATCGCTGTGTTATTGCTCACCTCTCATAGCATCCCCTGCATCACCGTGTTTTTGCTCACCTCTCATAGATTCCCCTATATCGCCCTGTTTTCGTGCACCTCCCATACCTTCCCCGATATCGCTGTGTTTTCGTGCTCCTCTCATACCTTCCCCTATATCGCTGTGTTTTCTCGCACCTCCGATACATTCTCCTGTATTGCCATGTTTTCGCGCACCTCTTACAATTTCCCCTGTATCGCAGTGTTCACGCACACCTCTCATACCTTCCCCTATATCACTGTTTTTTTGCGCATGTCCCATAGCTTCCCCTATATCGCTGTGTTTTCGCGCACCTCTCATAACTTCCCCAATATCACCCTGTTATCACGCACATCGCCTAGCTTCCACTATATTGCCCTGTTTTCGCGCACCTCTCATGTCTTCCCCTATATCAGTGTGTTTTCGCACACCTCCCATAGCATACCCTATATTGCTGTGCCTTCGCACACCTCTCATACCTTCCTCTATATCGCCTTGTTCTCGACCACCTCCCATACCTTCCCCTTATCGCTGTGTTTTCGTGTACCTCTCATACCTCCCCCTATATCGCTGTATTTTCACGCACCTCTCATAGCATCCCCTATATCGCTGTGTATTCGCGCACCTCCCATAGCATCCCCTATATCGCTGTGCCTTCGCGCACCTCACATACCTTCCCCTATATCGCCCTGTTTTCGCGCACCTCCGATTCCTTCCCCTATATCGCTGTGCTTTCGTGCACCTTTCATACCTTCCCCTATATCGCTGTGTTTTCACACACCTCTCATAACTTCTCCTATATCGCTGTGTTTTTGTGCACCTCTCATACCTTCCCTAATATCGCTGAGTTTTCATGCACATCTCATCACATCCCCTATATCGCTGTATATTCACACACCTCCCATCGCATCCCCTATATCGCTGTGCCTTGCGCACCTCTCATAACTTCCCCTATATTGCTGTCTTTTCGCGCACATCTCCATAGATTCAGCTTTATCGCTGTGTTTTTGCTCTCCTCTCATAGCTTCCCCTGCATCGCCGTGTTTTTGCTCACCTGTCACGTCTTCACCTAGATCACTATGTTTTCGCTCCTCTCAATACTTCCCCTATATCGCTGTGTTATCTCGCACAATTGATACATTCTCCCGTATCGCCGTGTTTTCGCACACCTCTCATAACTTCCCCTATATCACTGTGTTTTCGCGCACCTCTCATACCTTCCCCTATATCGCCCTGTTTTCGCGCACATCCCATACCTTCCACTATATTGCCCTGTTTTCATGCACCTCTCATGTCTTCCACTACATCGCTGAGTTTTGTGGCACCTCTGATGCATTCCCATGTAACGCCAAGTTTTTGCGCACCTCTCATACTTTCCCCTATATCGCCGTGTTTACGCGCACCTCTCATACCTCCCCGTATATCGCCATGTTTTTATGCACATCTCATACCGTCTCCTATATCGCTGTGTTTTCGCGCACCTCCCATAGCATCCCCTATATCGCTGTGCCTTCGTGCACCTCTCATACCTTCCCCTATATTGACGTTTTCGCGCACCTCCTATAACTTCCCTTATATCACTGCGTTTTTGTGCACCTCTCATACCTTCCTCTATATCGCTGTGTTTTCATGCACATCTCATAATGTCCACTATTTCATGTGTATTCGCGCACTTCCCATAACATCCCCTATTTCTCTGTGCCTTCGCGCACCTCTCATACCTTCCCCTATATTGCCGTGTTTTCATGCACATCTCATAACGTCCCCTATATCGCTGGGTTTTTACGCACATCTGATAACTTCCCCTATATCGCCCTGCTTTCGAGCACCTCCCATACCTTCCCCTATATCGCTGTGTTTTCGTTTACCTCTCATACCTCCCCCTATATCGCTGTGTTTTCACGCACCTCTCATAACTTCCCCTATACTGCCGTTTTTTTATGCACATCTCATAACGTCCCCTATTTCGCTGTGTATTCGTGCACCTCCCATAACATCCCCTATATCGCTGTGCCTTCGTGCACCTCCCATACCTTCCCCTATATCGCCCTGTTTTCGTCCACCTCCAATACCTTCCCTTATATCGCTGTGTTTTCATGCACCTCTCATACCTCCCCCTATATCATTGTGTTTTCACGCACCTCTGATAACTTCTCCTATATCGCTGTGTTTTTGTGCACCTCTCATACCTTCCCTAATATCGCTGTGCCTTGCGCACCTCTCATAGCTTCCCCTATATTGCTGTCTTTTCGCGCACATCTCCATAGATTCAGCTTTATCGCTGTGATTTTGCTCTCCTCTCATAGCTTCCCCTGCATCGCCGTGTTTTTGCTCACCTGTCATGTCTTCACCTAGATCACTATGTTTTCGCACCTCTCAATACTTCCCCTATATCGCTGTGTTATCTCGCACAATTGATACATTCTCCCGTATCGCCATGTTTTCGCACACCTCTCATAATTTCCCCAATATCGCCGTGTTCTCGCACACCTCTCATAACTTCCCCTATATCGCTGTGTTTTCGCGCACCTCTCATACCTTCCCCTATATCGCCCTGTTTTCGCGCACATCCCATACCTTCCACTATATTGCCCTGTTTTCGCGCACCTCTCATGTCTTCCACTACATCGCTGAGTTTTCTGGCACCTCTGACGCATTCCCATGTAACGCCAAGTTTTCGCGCACCTCTCATACTTTCCCCTATATCGCCGTGTTTACGCGCACCTCTCATACCTCCCCGTATATCGCCATGTTTTTATGCACATCTCATACCGTCTCCTATATCGCTGTGTTTTCGCGCACCTCCCATAGCATCCCCTATATTGCTGTGCCTTCATACACCTCTCATACCTTCCCCTAAATAGCCCTGTTTTCGCGCAACTCCTATAACTTCCCTTATATCGTTGCGTTTTCGTGCACCTCTCATACCTTCCCGTATAACGCTGTGTTTTCATGCACATCTCATAACGTCTCCTATTTCGCTGTGTATTCGTGCAATTCCCATAACATCCCCTATATCGCTGTGCCTTCGCGCACCTCTCATACCTTCCCCTATAATGCCGTGTTTTCATGCACATCTCATAACGTCCCCTATATCGCTGGGTTTTCACGCACCTCTCATAACTTCCCCTATATCACACTGCTTTCGGGCACCTCCCATACCTTCCCCTATATTGCTGTGTTTTCGTGTACCTCTCATACCTCCCCCTATATTGCTGCGTTTTCGTGCACCTCTAATAACTTCTCCTATATTGCTGTATTATTGCGCACCTCTCATAACTTCCCCTATATCGCCGTGTTTTCATGCACCTCTCATACCTTCCCTATATCGCTGTGTTTTCACACACCTCTCATAACTTCCCCTACATCGCTGTGTTTTTGTGCACCTCTCATAACTTCCCTAATATCGCTGTGTTTTCATGCACATCTCATCACGTCCCCTATATCGCTGTGTATTCACACACCTCTCATACCTCCCCCTATATCGCTGTGCCTTGCGCACCTCTCATACCTTCCCCTATATCGCTGTCTTTTCGCGCACATCCCATAGATTCACCTTTATCGCTGTGTTATTGCTCACCCCTCATAGCTTCCCCCATATGTCCGTGTCTTTGCGCACCTCTCATGTCTTCACCTAGATCGCTATGTTTTCACTCCTCTAAATACTTACCCTATATCGCTGTGTTTTCTCGCACATCTGATACATTCTCCCATATCGCCGTGTTTTCGCACACCTCTCATAATTTCCCCATATCGCCGTGTTCTCGCACACTTCTCATACCTTCCCCTATATCACTGTGTTTTCGCGAACGTCCCATTGCATCCCCTATATCGTCCTGTTTTCGCGCACCTCTCATTAATTCCCCTATATCACCCTGCTTTCAAGCACCTCCCATACCTTCCCCTATATCGCTGTGTTTTCGTGTACCTCTCATACCTCCCCCTATATTGCTGTGTTTTCACGCACCTCTAATAACTTCTCCTATATTGCTGTATTATTGCGCACCTCTCATAACTTCCCCTGTATCGCCGTGTTTTCGTGCACCTCTCATACCTTCCCCTATATCGCCCTGTTTTTGTACATCTCCCATTCCAGCCTCTATATCGCTGTGTTTTCATGCACCTTTCATACCTTCCCCTGTATCACTGTGTTTTCACACACCTCTCATAACTTCTCCTATATCGCTGTGTTTTTGTGCACCTCTCATACCTTCCCTAATATCGCTGCGTTTTCATGCACATCTCATCACATCCCCTATATCGCTGTGTATTCACGCACCTCCCATAGCATCCCCTATATCGCTGTGCCTTGCGCACCTTTCATACCTTCCCCTATATCGCTGTCTTTTTGCGCACCTCTCCTGTCTTCCCCTATATTACTGTGTTTTCGCGCACCTTCCATAGCATCCCCTATATTGCTGTGCCTTCGCATACCTCCATTAATTTCATCTATATCACCCTGTTTTCGAGCACCTTCCATTCCTTCACCTATATCGCTGTTTTCGTGCACCTCTCATACCTTCCCCTATATCGCTGTGTTTTCACACACCTCTCATAACTTCTCCTATATCGCTGTGTTTTTTTTGCAACTCTCATACCTTCCCAAATATCGCTGCATTTTCATGCACATCTCATCACGTCCCCTATATCGCTGTGTATTCACGCACCTCCCATAGCATCCCCTATATCGCTGTGCCTTGTGCACATCCCATAGATTCACATTTATCGCTGTGTTATTGCTCACCTGTCATAGCTTCCCCTGTATCCCCGTGTTTTTGCTCACCTCTCATACCTTTCTCTATATCGCCTTGTTTTCGAGCACCTCCCATACCTTCCCCTTATCGCTGTGTTTTCGTGTACCTCTCATACCTCCCCCTATATCGCTGTGTTTTCACGCACCTCTCATAGCGTCCCCTATATCGCTGTGTATTCGCGCACTTCCCATAGCATCCCCTATATCGCTGTGCCTTCGCGCACCTCACATACCTTCCCCTATATCGCCCTGTTTTCGCGCACCTCCGATTCCTTCCCCTATGTCGCTGTGTTTTCGTGCACCTTTCATACCTTCCCCTTTATCGCTGTGTTTTCACACACCTCTCATAACTTCTCCTATATCGCTGTGTTTTTTTTGCAACTCTCATACCTTCCCAAATATCGCTGCATTTTCATGCACATCTCATCACGTCCCCTATATCGCTGTGTATTCACGCACCTCCCATAGCATCCCCTATATCGCTGTGCCTTGTGCACATCCCATAGATTCACATTTATCGCTGTGTTATTGCTCACCTCTCATAGCTTCCCCTGTATCCCCGTGTTTTTGCTCACCTCTCATACCTTTCTCTATATCGCCTTGTTTTCGAGCACCTCCCATACCTTCCCCTTATCGCTGTGTTTTCGTGTACCTCTCATACCTCCCCCTATATCGCTGTGTTTTCACGCACCTCTCATAGCGTCCCCTATATCGCTGTGTATTCGCGCACTTCCCATAGCATCCCCTATATCGCTGTGCCTTCGCGCACCTCACATACCTTCCCCTATATCGCCCTGTTTTCGCGCACCTCCGATTCCTTCCCCTATGTCGCTGTGTTTTCGTGCACCTTTCATACCTTCCCCTTTATCGCTGTGTTTTCACACACCTCTCATAACTTCTCCAATATCACTGGGTTTTTATGCACCTCTCATACCTTCCCTTATATAGCCGTTTTCGCGCACCTCCTATAACTTCCCTTATATCACTGCGTTTTCGTGCACCTCTCATACCTTCCATAATATCGCTGTGTTTTCATGCACATCTCATAACGTCCCCTATTTCGCTGTGTATTCGTGCACCTCCCATAACATCCCCTATATCGCTGTGCCTTCGTGCACCTCCCATACCTTCCCCTATATCGCCCTGTTTTCGCCCACCTCCTATACCTTCCCTTATATCGCTGTGCCTTCGTGCACCTCTCATAGCTTCCCCTATATTGCTGTCTTTTCGCGCACATCCCATAGATTCACATTTATCACTGCGTTATTGCTCACCTCTCATAGCTTCCCTGTATCGCCCTGTTTTTGCTCACCTCTCATAGCTTCCCCTATATCGCCGTGTTTTCGCGCCCTTCTCATGTCTTCACCTAGATCGCAATGTTTTCGTTCCTCTCAATACCTCCCCTATATCGCTGTTTTCTAGCACATCTGATACATTCTCCCGTATCGCCGTGTTCTCGCACACCTCTCATACCTTCCCCTATATCGCCCAATTTTCATGCACGTCCCATAGCTTCCACTATATTGCCCTGTTTTCGCGCACCTCTCATGTATTCCACTACATCACTGTGCTTTCTGGCACCTCTGATGCATTCCCCTGTAACGCCAAGTTTTCGCGCACCTCTCATACTTTCCACTATATCGCCGTGTTTACGCGCACCTCTCATACCTCACCCTATATGGCCATGTTTTTATGCACATCTCATACCGTCTCCTATATCGCTGTGTTTTCGCACACCTCCCATAGCATCCCCTATATTGCTGTGCCTTCGTGCACCTCTCATACCTTCCCCTTTATCGCCCTGTTTTCGCGCACCTCTCATGTATTCCACTACATCGCTGTGTTTTCTGGCACCTCTGATGCATTCCCTTGTAATGCCAAGTTTTCGCGCACCTCGCATACTTTCCCCTATATGGCCGTGTTTACGCGCACCTCTCATACCTCCCCCTATATCGCCACGTTTTTATGCACATCTCATCCCGTCTCCTATATCGCTGTGCCTTTGCGCACCTACCATAGCATCCCCTATATCGAATGTGCCTTTTTGCACCTCTCATACCTTCCCCTATAGCGCCCTGTATTCGCGCACCTCCTATACCTTCCGTTATAAAGCTGCATTTTCGTGCACCTCTCATACCTTCCCCTATATCGCCGTATTTTCACGCACATCTCATAACGTCCCCTATATCGCTGGGTTTTCACGGACCTCTCATAACTTCCCCTATATCACCCTGCTTTCGAGCACCTCGCATACCTTCCCCGATATCGCTGTTTTTTCGTGTACCTCTCATACCTCCCCCTATATCGCTGTGTTTTCACGCACCTCTATTAACTTCTGCTATATTGCTGTATTATTGCGCACCTCTCATAACTTCCCCAATATCGCCGTGTTTTTATGCTCATCTCATAATGTCCCCTTTTTCGCTGTGTATTAGTGCACCTCCCATACCTTCCCTTATATCGCTGTGTTTTCGCACACCTCTCATAACTTTTCCTATATCGCTGTGTTTTTTTGCACCTCTCATACCTTGCCTAATATCGCTGCGTTTTCATGGACATCTCATCACGTTCCCTATATCGCTGTGTATTCACGCACCTCCCATAGCATCCTCTATATCGCTGTGCCTTGCGCACCTCTCATAGCTTCCCCTATATCGCTGTCTTTTCGCACTCATCCCATAGATTCACCTTTATCACTGTGTTATTGCTCACCTCTCATAGCTTCCCCTGTATCGCCGTGTTTTTGCTCACCTCTCATGTCTTCACATAGATCGCTATGTTTTCGCTCCTCTCATTACTTCCCCTATATCACTGTGTTTTCTTGCACATCTGATACCTCCCCCTATATCGCCGTGTTTTTATACACATCTCATACCGTCCCCTATATTACTGTGCTTTCACGCACCTCCCATAGCATCCCCTATATCGCTGTGCCTTCCTGCACCTCTCATACCTTCCCCTATATCGCTCTGTTTTTGCGCACCTCCTATACCTTCCCTTGCATCGCTGCGTTTTCGTGCACCTCTCATACCTTCCCCTATATCGCTGTGTTTACATGCACATCTCATAACGTCCCCTATTTCGCTGTGTATTCGTGCACCTCCCATAACATTCCCTATATCGCTGTGCCTTCGCGCATCTCTCATAACTTCCCCTATATCGCCCTGTTTTCGCGCTCCTCTCATATCATCCCCTATATCACTGTGTTTTCACGCACCTCTCATAACTTTCCCTATATCGCTGTGTTTTTGAACACCTCTCATTGTTTCCCGTCTATCGCCGTGTATTCATGCACATCTCATACCGTCCCCTATATCGCTGTGTTTTTGTGCACCTCTCATACCTTCCCTAATATCACTGCGTTTTCGTGCACATCTCATCACGTTCCCTATATCGCTGTGTATTCACGCACCTCCCATAGCATCCCCTATATCGCTGTGCCTTGCGCACCTCTCATACCTTCCCCTATACCGCCGTGTTTTCGTGCACCTTTCATGTCGTCACCTAGGTTGCTATGTTTTCACTCCTCTCAATACTTCCCCTATATCGCTGTGTTTTCTTGCACATCTGATACATTCTCCCATATCGTCGTGTTTTCGCGCACCTCTCATAATTTTCCCTATATCGCCGTGTTTTCGCGCACCTCTCATAATTTCCCCTATATCGCCGTGTTCTCGCACATCTCTCATACCTTCCCCTATATCACTGTGTTTTCGCGCACATCCCATAGCGTCCCCTATATTACTGTGTTTTCTCGCATCTCTGATGCATTTCCCTGTATCGTCCTGTTTTCGCGCACCTCTCATGTATTCCACTACATCGCTGTGTTTTAGCGCACCTCTCATACCTCCCCCTATATCGCCGTGTTTTTATGCACATCTCATACCGTCCCCTATATTGCTGTGTTTTCGCGAACCTCTCATACCTCCCCCTATATCGCCCTGTTTTTGCGCACATCCCATAGCATCCCTTATATTGCTGTGTTTTCACACACCGCTCATAACTTCTCCTATATCACTGTGTTTTTGTGCACCTCTCATACCTTCCCTAATATCGCTGTGTTTTTATGCACATCTCATCACGTCCCCTATATTGCTGTATATTCACACACCTCCCATCGCATCCCCTATATCGCTGTGCCTTGCGCACCTCTCATAGCTTCCCCTATATTGCTGTCTTTTCGCGCACATCTCCATAGATTCAGCTTTATCGCTGTGTTATTGCTCTCCTCTCATAGCTTCCCCTGTATCGCCGTGTTTTTGCTCACCTCTCATGTCTTCACCTAGATCACTATGTTTTCGCTCCTCTCAATACTTCCCCTATATCGCTGTGTTTTCTCGCACAATTGATACATTCTCCCGTATCGCCGTGTTTTCGCACACCTCTCATAATGTCCCCAATATCGCCGTGTTCTCGCACATCTCTCCTACCTTCCCCTATATCGCCCTCTTTTCGCGCACATCCCATACCTTCCATTATATTGCCCTGTTTTCGCGCACCTCTCATGTCTTCCACTACATCGCTGTGTTTTCTAGCACCTCTGATGCATTCCCCTGTAACACCAAGTTTTCGAGCACCTCTCATACTTTACCCTATATCGCCGTGTTTACGCGCACCTCTCATACCTGCCCCTATATCGCCATGTTTTCATGCACATCTCATACCGTCTCCTATATCGCCGTGTTTTTGCGCACCTCCCATAGCATCCCCTATATCGCTGTGCCTTCGTGCACCTCTCATACCTTCCCCTATATCGCCCTGTTTTCGCGGACCTCCTATACCTTCCCTTATATCACTGCGTTTTCGTGCACCTTTCATACCTTCCCCTATATCGCCGTGTTTTCGCGCACTTCTCATGTCTTCACTAAAATTGCTATGTTTTCGCTCCTCTCAATACTTCCCCTATATCGCTGTGTTTTCTAGCACATCTCATACATTCTCCCATATCGCTGTGTTTTCGCACACCTCTCATAATTTCCCCTATATCGCCGTGTTCTCGCACACCTCTCATACCTTCCCCTATATCACTGTGTTTTCGCCCACGTCCCATTGCGTCCCCTATATCGCTGTGTTTTCGCGCACCTCTCATACCTTCCCCAATATTTTCGTGCACATCCCATAGCTTCCACTATATTGCCCTGTTTTCGCACACCTCTCATGTATTCCATTACCTCGCTGTGTTTTCGCGCACCTCCCATACCTCCCCCAATATCGCCCTGTTTTCGCGCATCTCCTATACCTTCCCTTATATTGCTGCGTATTCGTGCACCTCTCATACCTTCCCGTACATTGCCCAGTGTTCGCGCACCTCCTTTACCTTCCCTTGTATCGCTGCATTTTCGTGCACCTCTCATACCTTCCCCTATATCGCTGTGTTTTCATGCACATGTCATAACGTCCCCTATTTCGCTGTGTATTCGTGCACCTCCCATAACATTCCCTATATCGCTCTGCTTTCACGCACCTCTCATACCTTCCCCTATATCACCGTGTTTTCATGCACATCTCATAACGTCCCCTATATTGCTGGGTTTTCACGCACCTCTCATAACTTCCCCTATATCGCCCTGTTTTCGCACTCCTCTCATAGCTTCACCTATATCACTGTGTTTTCACGCACCTCTCATAACTTCCCCTATATCGCTGTGTTTTTGCACACCTCTTATGGTTTCCGGTCTATCGCCGTGCATTCATGCACATCTCATATCGTCCCGTATATCGCTGTGCTTTCGCGCACCTCTCATACCTTCCCCTATATCGCTGTGTTTTTGTGCACCTCTCATACCTTCATTAACATCATTGCATTTTCATGCACATCTCATCATGTCCCCTATATCGCTGTGCATTCACGCACCTCCCATAGTATCCCCTATGTCGCTGTGCCTTCGCGCACCTCTCATACCTTCCCCTATATCGCCCTGTTTTCGTGCATCTCCAATTCCTTCCCCTATATCGCTGTGTTTTCGTGCACCTTTCATACCTGCCCCTATATCACTGTGTTTTCACACACCTCTCATAGCTTCTCCTATATCGCTGTGTTTTTGTGCACCTCTCATACCTTCCCTAATATCGCTGCGTTTTCATACACATCTCATCACGTCCGCTATATCGCTGTGTATTCACGCATCTCCCATAGCATCCCCTATATCGCTGTGCATTGCGCACCTCTCATACCTTCCCCTATATCGCTGTGTTTTCGCGCACATCCCATAGATTCACCTTTATCGCTGTGTTATTGCTCACCTCTCATAGCTTCCCCTGTAAAGCCGTGTTTTGCTCACCTCTCATAGCTTCCCCTATATCGCCGTGTTTTCATGCACCTCTCGTGTCTTCACCGAGATCGCTATGTTTTCGCTCCTCTCATTACTTCCCCTATATCGCTGTGTTTTCTCGCACATCTGCTATATTCTCCCGTATCGCCGTGTTTTCGCGCACCTCTCATAATTTCCCCTATCTCGCCGTGTTCTTGCACATCTATCATACCTTCCCCTATATCACTGTGTTTTCACGCACGTCCCATAGCGTCCCCTATATCGCTGTGCTTTCGCGCACCTCTCATACCTTCCCCTATATTGCCCTCTTTTCGCGCAACTCCTATACCTTCCCGTATATCGCTGTGTTTTCGTGTACCTCTCATACCTCCCACAATATCGTTGTGTTTTCACGCACCTCTCATAACTTATCCTATATTGCTGTATATTTGCGCACCTCTCATAACTTCCCCTATATCGCCGTGTTTTTATGCACATCTCATAATGTCCCCTATATCGCTGTGTATTCGTGCACCTCCCATTCCTTCCCCAATATCGCTGTGTTTTCGTGCTCCTCTCATACCTTCCCTAATATCGCTGCGTTTTCCTGCACATCTCATCACGTCCCCTATATCGCTGTGTATTCACGCACCTACCATACATCCCCTATATCGCTGTGCCTTGCGCACCTCTCATACCTTCCCCTATATCGCAGTCTTTTCGCGCACATCCCATAGATTCACCTTTATCGCTGTATTATTGTTCACCTCTCATAGCTTGCCCTGTATTGCCGTGTTTTTGCTCACCTCTCTTAGCTTCCCCTATATCGCCGTGTTTTCGCGTACCTCTGCGAAACCTCTTCCCCTATAACACTGTGCTTTCGCGCACCTTCCATAGCATCCCCTATATTGCAGTGCCTTCGCATCCCTCCACTAACTTCATCTATATCACCCTGTTTGCGAGCACCTTACATACCTTCCCCTATATCGCTGTGTTTTTGTGCACCTCTCATACCTCCCCCTATATCGCTGTGCCTTGCGCACCTCTCATACCTTCCCCTATATCACCCTGTTTTCACGCACCTCCCATTGCATCCCCTATATCGCTGTGCCTTGCGCACCTCTCATACCTTCCCCTATATCGCTGTCTTTTTGCACACATCCCATAGATTCACCTTTATCGCTGTGTTATTGCTCACCTCTCATAGCATCCCCTGCATCACCGTGTTTTTGCTCACCTCTCATAGATTCCCCTATATCGCCCTGTTTTCGTGCACCTCCCATACCTTCCCCGATATCGCTGTGTTTTCGTGCTCCTCTCATACCTTCCCCTATATCGCTGTGTTTTCTCGCACCTCCGATACATTCTCCTGTATTGCCATGTTTTCGCGCACCTCTTACAATTTCCCCTGTATCGCAGTGTTCACGCACACCTCTCATACCTTCCCCTATATCACTGTTTTTTTGCGCATGTCCCATAGCTTCCCCTATATCGCTGTGTTTTCGCGCACCTCTCATAACTTCCCCAATATCACCCTGTTATCACGCACATCGCCTAGCTTCCACTATATTGCCCTGTTTTCGCGCACCTCTCATGTCTTCCCCTATATCAGTGTGTTTTCGCACACCTCCCATAGCATACCCTATATTGCTGTGCCTTCGCACACCTCTCATACCTTCCTCTATATCGCCTTGTTCTCGACCACCTCCCATACCTTCCCCTTATCGCTGTGTTTTCGTGTACCTCTCATACCTCCCCCTATATCGCTGTATTTTCACGCACCTCTCATAGCATCCCCTATATCGCTGTGTATTCGCGCACCTCCCATAGCATCCCCTATATCGCTGTGCCTTCGCGCACCTCACATACCTTCCCCTATATCGCCCTGTTTTCGCGCACCTCCGATTCCTTCCCCTATATCGCTGTGCTTTCGTGCACCTTTCATACCTTCCCCTATATCGCTGTGTTTTCACACACCTCTCATAACTTCTCCTATATCGCTGTGTTTTTGTGCACCTCTCATACCTTCCCTAATATCGCTGAGTTTTCATGCACATCTCATCACATCCCCTATATCGCTGTATATTCACACACCTCCCATCGCATCCCCTATATCGCTGTGCCTTGCGCACCTCTCATAACTTCCCCTATATTGCTGTCTTTTCGCGCACATCTCCATAGATTCAGCTTTATCGCTGTGTTTTTGCTCTCCTCTCATAGCTTCCCCTGCATCGCCGTGTTTTTGCTCACCTGTCACGTCTTCACCTAGATCACTATGTTTTCGCTCCTCTCAATACTTCCCCTATATCGCTGTGTTATCTCGCACAATTGATACATTCTCCCGTATCGCCGTGTTTTCGCACACCTCTCATAACTTCCCCTATATCACTGTGTTTTCGCGCACCTCTCATACCTTCCCCTATATCGCCCTGTTTTCGCGCACATCCCATACCTTCCACTATATTGCCCTGTTTTCGCGCACCTCTCATGTCTTCCACTACATCGCTGTGTTTTCTGGCACCTCTGATGCATTCCCATGTAACGCCAAGTTTTTGCGCACCTCTCATACTTTCCCCTATATCGCCGTGTTTACGCGCACCTCTCATACCTCCCCGTATATCGCCATGTTTTTATGCACATCTCATACCGTCTCCTATATCGCTGTGTTTTCGCGCACCTCCCATAGCATCCCCTATATCGCTGTGCCTTCGTGCACCTCTCATACCTTCCCCTATATTGACGTTTTCGCGCACCTCCTATAACTTCCCTTATATCACTGCGTTTTTGTGCACCTCTCATACCTTCCTCTATATCGCTGTGTTTTCATGCACATCTCATAATGTCCACTATTTCATGTGTATTCGCGCACTTCCCATAACATCCCCTATTTCTCTGTGCCTTCGCGCACCTCTCATACCTTCCCCTATATTGCCGTGTTTTCATGCACATCTCATAACGTCCCCTATATCGCTGGGTTTTTACGCACATCTGATAACTTCCCCTATATCGCCCTGCTTTCGAGCACCTCCCATACCTTCCCCTATATCGCTGTGTTTTCGTTTACCTCTCATACCTCCCCCTATATCGCTGTGTTTTCACGCACCTCTCATAACTTCCCCTATACTGCCGTTTTTTTATGCACATCTCATAACGTCCCCTATTTCGCTGTGTATTCGTGCACCTCCCATAACATCCCCTATATCGCTGTGCCTTCGTGCACCTCCCATACCTTCCCCTATATCGCCCTGTTTTCGTCCACCTCCAATACCTTCCCTTATATCGCTGTGTTTTCATGCACCTCTCATACCTCCCCCTATATCATTGTGTTTTCACGCACCTCTGATAACTTCTCCTATATCGCTGTGTTTTTGTGCACCTCTCATACCTTCCCTAATATCGCTGTGCCTTGCGCACCTCTCATAGCTTCCCCTATATTGCTGTCTTTTCGCGCACATCTCCATAGATTCAGCTTTATCGCTGTGATTTTGCTCTCCTCTCATAGCTTCCCCTGCATCGCCGTGTTTTTGCTCACCTGTCATGTCTTCACCTAGATCACTATGTTTTCGCACCTCTCAATACTTCCCCTATATCGCTGTGTTATCTCGCACAATTGATACATTCTCCCGTATCGCCATGTTTTCGCACACCTCTCATAATTTCCCCAATATCGCCGTGTTCTCGCACACCTCTCATAACTTCCCCTATATCGCTGTGTTTTCGCGCACCTCTCATACCTTCCCCTATATCGCCCTGTTTTCGCGCACATCCCATACCTTCCACTATATTGCCCTGTTTTCGCGCACCTCTCATGTCTTCCACTACATCGCTGAGTTTTCTGGCACCTCTGACGCATTCCCATGTAACGCCAAGTTTTCGCGCACCTCTCATACTTTCCCCTATATCGCCGTGTTTACGCGCACCTCTCATACCTCCCCGTATATCGCCATGTTTTTATGCACATCTCATACCGTCTCCTATATCGCTGTGTTTTCGCGCACCTCCCATAGCATCCCCTATATTGCTGTGCCTTCATACACCTCTCATACCTTCCCCTAAATAGCCCTGTTTTCGCGCAACTCCTATAACTTCCCTTATATCGTTGCGTTTTCGTGCACCTCTCATACCTTCCCGTATAACGCTGTGTTTTCATGCACATCTCATAACGTCTCCTATTTCGCTGTGTATTCGTGCAATTCCCATAACATCCCCTATATCGCTGTGCCTTCGCGCACCTCTCATACCTTCCCCTATAATGCCGTGTTTTCATGCACATCTCATAACGTCCCCTATATCGCTGGGTTTTCACGCACCTCTCATAACTTCCCCTATATCACACTGCTTTCGGGCACCTCCCATACCTTCCCCTATATTGCTGTGTTTTCGTGTACCTCTCATACCTCCCCCTATATTGCTGCGTTTTCGTGCACCTCTAATAACTTCTCCTATATTGCTGTATTATTGCGCACCTCTCATAACTTCCCCTATATCGCCGTGTTTTCATGCACCTCTCATACCTTCCCTATATCGCTGTGTTTTCACACACCTCTCATAACTTCCCCTACATCGCTGTGTTTTTGTGCACCTCTCATAACTTCCCTAATATCGCTGTGTTTTCATGCACATCTCATCACGTCCCCTATATCGCTGTGTATTCACACACCTCTCATACCTCCCCCTATATCGCTGTGCCTTGCGCACCTCTCATACCTTCCCCTATATCGCTGTCTTTTCGCGCACATCCCATAGATTCACCTTTATCGCTGTGTTATTGCTCACCCCTCATAGCTTCCCCCATATGTCCGTGTCTTTGCGCACCTCTCATGTCTTCACCTAGATCGCTATGTTTTCACTCCTCTAAATACTTACCCTATATCGCTGTGTTTTCTCGCACATCTGATACATTCTCCCATATCGCCGTGTTTTCGCACACCTCTCATAATTTCCCCATATCGCCGTGTTCTCGCACACTTCTCATACCTTCCCCTATATCACTGTGTTTTCGCGAACGTCCCATTGCATCCCCTATATCGTCCTGTTTTCGCGCACCTCTCATTAATTCCCCTATATCACCCTGCTTTCAAGCACCTCCCATACCTTCCCCTATATCGCTGTGTTTTCGTGTACCTCTCATACCTCCCCCTATATTGCTGTGTTTTCACGCACCTCTAATAACTTCTCCTATATTGCTGTATTATTGCGCACCTCTCATAACTTCCCCTGTATCGCCGTGTTTTCGTGCACCTCTCATACCTTCCCCTATATCGCCCTGTTTTTGTACATCTCCCATTCCAGCCTCTATATCGCTGTGTTTTCATGCACCTTTCATACCTTCCCCTGTATCACTGTGTTTTCACACACCTCTCATAACTTCTCCTATATCGCTGTGTTTTTGTGCACCTCTCATACCTTCCCTAATATCGCTGCGTTTTCATGCACATCTCATCACATCCCCTATATCGCTGTGTATTCACGCACCTCCCATAGCATCCCCTATATCGCTGTGCCTTGCGCACCTTTCATACCTTCCCCTATATCGCTGTCTTTTTGCGCACCTCTCCTGTCTTCCCCTATATTACTGTGTTTTCGCGCACCTTCCATAGCATCCCCTATATTGCTGTGCCTTCGCATACCTCCATTAATTTCATCTATATCACCCTGTTTTCGAGCACCTTCCATTCCTTCACCTATATCGCTGTTTTCGTGCACCTCTCATACCTTCCCCTATATCGCTGTGTTTTCACACACCTCTCATAACTTCTCCTATATCGCTGTGTTTTTTTTGCAACTCTCATACCTTCCCAAATATCGCTGCATTTTCATGCACATCTCATCACGTCCCCTATATCGCTGTGTATTCACGCACCTCCCATAGCATCCCCTATATCGCTGTGCCTTGTGCACATCCCATAGATTCACATTTATCGCTGTGTTATTGCTCACCTGTCATAGCTTCCCCTGTATCCCCGTGTTTTTGCTCACCTCTCATACCTTTCTCTATATCGCCTTGTTTTCGAGCACCTCCCATACCTTCCCCTTATCGCTGTGTTTTCGTGTACCTCTCATACCTCCCCCTATATCGCTGTGTTTTCACGCACCTCTCATAGCGTCCCCTATATCGCTGTGTATTCGCGCACTTCCCATAGCATCCCCTATATCGCTGTGCCTTCGCGCACCTCACATACCTTCCCCTATATCGCCCTGTTTTCGCGCACCTCCGATTCCTTCCCCTATGTCGCTGTGTTTTCGTGCACCTTTCATACCTTCCCCTTTATCGCTGTGTTTTCACACACCTCTCATAACTTCTCCTATATCGCTGTGTTTTTTTTGCAACTCTCATACCTTCCCAAATATCGCTGCATTTTCATGCACATCTCATCACGTCCCCTATATCGCTGTGTATTCACGCACCTCCCATAGCATCCCCTATATCGCTGTGCCTTGTGCACATCCCATAGATTCACATTTATCGCTGTGTTATTGCTCACCTCTCATAGCTTCCCCTGTATCCCCGTGTTTTTGCTCACCTCTCATACCTTTCTCTATATCGCCTTGTTTTCGAGCACCTCCCATACCTTCCACTTATCGCTGTGTTTTCGTGTACCTCTCATACCTCCCCCTATATCGCTGTGTTTTCACGCACCTCTCATAGCGTCCCCTATATCGCTGTGTATTCGCGCACTTCCCATAGCATCCCCTATATCGCTGTGCCTTCGCGCACCTCACATACCTTCCCCTATATCGCCCTGTTTTCGCGCACCTCCGATTCCTTCCCCTATGTCGCTGTGTTTTCGTGCACCTTTCATACCTTCCCCTTTATCGCTGTGTTTTCACACACCTCTCATAACTTCTCCTATATCGCTGTGTTTTTTTTGCAACTCTCATACCTTCCCAAATATCGCTGCATTTTCATGCACATCTCATCACGTCCCCTATATCGCTGTGTATTCACGCACCTCCCATAGCATCCCCTATATCGCTGTGCCTTGTGCACATCCCATAGATTCACATTTATCGCTGTGTTATTGCTCACCTCTCATAGCTTCCCCTGTATCCCCGTGTTTTTGCTCACCTCTCATACCTTTCTCTATATCGCCTTGTTTTCGAGCACCTCCCATACCTTCCCCTTATCGCTGTGTTTTCGTGTACCTCTCATACCTCCCCCTATATCGCTGTGTTTTCACGCACCTCTCATAGCGTCCCCTATATCGCTGTGTATTCGCGCACTTCCCATAGCATCCCCTATATCGCTGTGCCTTCGCGCACCTCACATACCTTCCCCTATATCGCCCTGTTTTCGCGCACCTCCGATTCCTTCCCCTATGTCGCTGTGTTTTCGTGCACCTTTCATACCTTCCCCTTTATCGCTGTGTTTTCACACACCTCTCATAACTTCTCCAATATCACTGGGTTTTTATGCACCTCTCATACCTTCCCTTATATAGCCGTTTTCGCGCACCTCCTATAACTTCCCTTATATCACTGCGTTTTCGTGCACCTCTCATACCTTCCATAATATCGCTGTGTTTTCATGCACATCTCATAACGTCCCCTATTTCGCTGTGTATTCGTGCACCTCCCATAACATCCCCTATATCGCTGTGCCTTCGTGCACCTCCCATACCTTCCCCTATATCGCCCTGTTTTCGCCCACCTCCTATACCTTCCCTTATATCGCTGTGCCTTCGTGCACCTCTCATAGCTTCCCCTATATTGCTGTCTTTTCGCGCACATCCCATAGATTCACATTTATCACTGCGTTATTGCTCACCTCTCATAGCTTCCCTGTATCGCCCTGTTTTTGCTCACCTCTCATAGCTTCCCCTATATCGCCGTGTTTTCGCGCCCTTCTCATGTCTTCACCTAGATCGCAATGTTTTCGTTCCTCTCAATACCTCCCCTATATCGCTGTTTTCTAGCACATCTGATACATTCTCCCGTATCGCCGTGTTCTCGCACACCTCTCATACCTTCCCCTATATCGCCCAATTTTCATGCACGTCCCATAGCTTCCACTATATTGCCCTGTTTTCGCGCACCTCTCATGTATTCCACTACATCACTGTGCTTTCTGGCACCTCTGATGCATTCCCCTGTAACGCCAAGTTTTCGCGCACCTCTCATACTTTCCACTATATCGCCGTGTTTACGCGCACCTCTCATACCTCACCCTATATGGCCATGTTTTTATGCACATCTCATACCGTCTCCTATATCGCTGTGTTTTCGCACACCTCCCATAGCATCCCCTATATTGCTGTGCCTTCGTGCACCTCTCATACCTTCCCCTTTATCGCCCTGTTTTCGCGCACCTCTCATGTATTCCACTACATCGCTGTGTTTTCTGGCACCTCTGATGCATTCCCTTGTAATGCCAAGTTTTCGCGCACCTCGCATACTTTCCCCTATATGGCCGTGTTTACGCGCACCTCTCATACCTCCCCCTATATCGCCACGTTTTTATGCACATCTCATCCCGTCTCCTATATCGCTGTGCCTTTGCGCACCTACCATAGCATCCCCTATATCGAATGTGCCTTTTTGCACCTCTCATACCTTCCCCTATAGCGCCCTGTATTCGCGCACCTCCTATACCTTCCGTTATAAAGCTGCATTTTCGTGCACCTCTCATACCTTCCCCTATATCGCCGTATTTTCACGCACATCTCATAACGTCCCCTATATCGCTGGGTTTTCACGGACCTCTCATAACTTCCCCTATATCACCCTGCTTTCGAGCACCTCGCATACCTTCCCCGATATCGCTGTTTTTTCGTGTACCTCTCATACCTCCCCCTATATCGCTGTGTTTTCACGCACCTCTATTAACTTCTGCTATATTGCTGTATTATTGCGCACCTCTCATAACTTCCCCAATATCGCCGTGTTTTTATGCTCATCTCATAATGTCCCCTTTTTCGCTGTGTATTAGTGCACCTCCCATACCTTCCCTTATATCGCTGTGTTTTCGCACACCTCTCATAACTTTTCCTATATCGCTGTGTTTTTTTGCACCTCTCATACCTTGCCTAATATCGCTGCGTTTTCATGGACATCTCATCACGTTCCCTATATCGCTGTGTATTCACGCACCTCCCATAGCATCCTCTATATCGCTGTGCCTTGCGCACCTCTCATAGCTTCCCCTATATCGCTGTCTTTTCGCACTCATCCCATAGATTCACCTTTATCACTGTGTTATTGCTCACCTCTCATAGCTTCCCCTGTATCGCCGTGTTTTTGCTCACCTCTCATGTCTTCACATAGATCGCTATGTTTTCGCTCCTCTCATTACTTCCCCTATATCACTGTGTTTTCTTGCACATCTGATACCTCCCCCTATATCGCCGTGTTTTTATACACATCTCATACCGTCCCCTATATTACTGTGCTTTCACGCACCTCCCATAGCATCCCCTATATCGCTGTGCCTTCCTGCACCTCTCATACCTTCCCCTATATCGCTCTGTTTTTGCGCACCTCCTATACCTTCCCTTGCATCGCTGCGTTTTCGTGCACCTCTCATACCTTCCCCTATATCGCTGTGTTTACATGCACATCTCATAACGTCCCCTATTTCGCTGTGTATTCGTGCACCTCCCATAACATTCCCTATATCGCTGTGCCTTCGCGCATCTCTCATAACTTCCCCTATATCGCCCTGTTTTCGCGCTCCTCTCATATCATCCCCTATATCACTGTGTTTTCACGCACCTCTCATAACTTTCCCTATATCGCTGTGTTTTTGAACACCTCTCATTGTTTCCCGTCTATCGCCGTGTATTCATGCACATCTCATACCGTCCCCTATATCGCTGTGTTTTTGTGCACCTCTCATACCTTCCCTAATATCACTGCGTTTTCGTGCACATCTCATCACGTTCCCTATATCGCTGTGTATTCACGCACCTCCCATAGCATCCCCTATATCGCTGTGCCTTGCGCACCTCTCATACCTTCCCCTATACCGCCGTGTTTTCGTGCACCTTTCATGTCGTCACCTAGGTTGCTATGTTTTCACTCCTCTCAATACTTCCCCTATATCGCTGTGTTTTCTTGCACATCTGATACATTCTCCCATATCGTCGTGTTTTCGCGCACCTCTCATAATTTTCCCTATATCGCCGTGTTTTCGCGCACCTCTCATAATTTCCCCTATATCGCCGTGTTCTCGCACATCTCTCATACCTTCCCCTATATCACTGTGTTTTCGCGCACATCCCATAGCGTCCCCTATATTACTGTGTTTTCTCGCATCTCTGATGCATTTCCCTGTATCGTCCTGTTTTCGCGCACCTCTCATGTATTCCACTACATCGCTGTGTTTTAGCGCACCTCTCATACCTCCCCCTATATCGCCGTGTTTTTATGCACATCTCATACCGTCCCCTATATTGCTGTGTTTTCGCGAACCTCTCATACCTCCCCCTATATCGCCCTGTTTTTGCGCACATCCCATAGCATCCCTTATATTGCTGTGTTTTCACACACCGCTCATAACTTCTCCTATATCACTGTGTTTTTGTGCACCTCTCATACCTTCCCTAATATCGCTGTGTTTTTATGCACATCTCATCACGTCCCCTATATTGCTGTATATTCACACACCTCCCATCGCATCCCCTATATCGCTGTGCCTTGCGCACCTCTCATAGCTTCCCCTATATTGCTGTCTTTTCGCGCACATCTCCATAGATTCAGCTTTATCGCTGTGTTATTGCTCTCCTCTCATAGCTTCCCCTGTATCGCCGTGTTTTTGCTCACCTCTCATGTCTTCACCTAGATCACTATGTTTTCGCTCCTCTCAATACTTCCCCTATATCGCTGTGTTTTCTCGCACAATTGATACATTCTCCCGTATCGCCGTGTTTTCGCACACCTCTCATAATGTCCCCAATATCGCCGTGTTCTCGCACATCTCTCCTACCTTCCCCTATATCGCCCTCTTTTCGCGCACATCCCATACCTTCCATTATATTGCCCTGTTTTCGCGCACCTCTCATGTCTTCCACTACATCGCTGTGTTTTCTAGCACCTCTGATGCATTCCCCTGTAACACCAAGTTTTCGAGCACCTCTCATACTTTACCCTATATCGCCGTGTTTACGCGCACCTCTCATACCTGCCCCTATATCGCCATGTTTTCATGCACATCTCATACCGTCTCCTATATCGCCGTGTTTTTGCGCACCTCCCATAGCATCCCCTATATCGCTGTGCCTTCGTGCACCTCTCATACCTTCCCCTATATCGCCCTGTTTTCGCGGACCTCCTATACCTTCCCTTATATCACTGCGTTTTCGTGCACCTTTCATACCTTCCCCTATATCGCCGTGTTTTCGCGCACTTCTCATGTCTTCACTAAAATTGCTATGTTTTCGCTCCTCTCAATACTTCCCCTATATCGCTGTGTTTTCTAGCACATCTCATACATTCTCCCATATCGCTGTGTTTTCGCACACCTCTCATAATTTCCCCTATATCGCCGTGTTCTCGCACACCTCTCATACCTTCCCCTATATCACTGTGTTTTCGCCCACGTCCCATTGCGTCCCCTATATCGCTGTGTTTTCGCGCACCTCTCATACCTTCCCCAATATTTTCGTGCACATCCCATAGCTTCCACTATATTGCCCTGTTTTCGCACACCTCTCATGTATTCCATTACCTCGCTGTGTTTTCGCGCACCTCCCATACCTCCCCCAATATCGCCCTGTTTTCGCGCATCTCCTATACCTTCCCTTATATTGCTGCGTATTCGTGCACCTCTCATACCTTCCCGTACATTGCCCAGTGTTCGCGCACCTCCTTTACCTTCCCTTGTATCGCTGCATTTTCGTGCACCTCTCATACCTTCCCCTATATCGCTGTGTTTTCATGCACATGTCATAACGTCCCCTATTTCGCTGTGTATTCGTGCACCTCCCATAACATTCCCTATATCGCTCTGCTTTCACGCACCTCTCATACCTTCCCCTATATCACCGTGTTTTCATGCACATCTCATAACGTCCCCTATATTGCTGGGTTTTCACGCACCTCTCATAACTTCCCCTATATCGCCCTGTTTTCGCACTCCTCTCATAGCTTCACCTATATCACTGTGTTTTCACGCACCTCTCATAACTTCCCCTATATCGCTGTGTTTTTGCACACCTCTTATGGTTTCCGGTCTATCGCCGTGCATTCATGCACATCTCATATCGTCCCGTATATCGCTGTGCTTTCGCGCACCTCTCATACCTTCCCCTATATCGCTGTGTTTTTGTGCACCTCTCATACCTTCATTAACATCATTGCATTTTCATGCACATCTCATCATGTCCCCTATATCGCTGTGCATTCACGCACCTCCCATAGTATCCCCTATGTCGCTGTGCCTTCGCGCACCTCTCATACCTTCCCCTATATCGCCCTGTTTTCGTGCACCTCCAATTCCTTCCCCTATATCGCTGTGTTTTCGTGCACCTTTCATACCTGCCCCTATATCACTGTGTTTTCACACACCTCTCATAGCTTCTCCTATATCGCTGTGTTTTTGTGCACCTCTCATACCTTCCCTAATATCGCTGCGTTTTCATACACATCTCATCACGTCCGCTATATCGCTGTGTATTCACGCATCTCCCATAGCATCCCCTATATCGCTGTGCATTGCGCACCTCTCATACCTTCCCCTATATCGCTGTGTTTTCGCGCACATCCCATAGATTCACCTTTATCGCTGTGTTATTGCTCACCTCTCATAGCTTCCCCTGTAAAGCCGTGTTTTGCTCACCTCTCATAGCTTCCCCTATATCGCCGTGTTTTCATGCACCTCTCGTGTCTTCACCGAGATCGCTATGTTTTCGCTCCTCTCATTACTTCCCCTATATCGCTGTGTTTTCTCGCACATCTGCTATATTCTCCCGTATCGCCGTGTTTTCGCGCACCTCTCATAATTTCCCCTATCTCGCCGTGTTCTTGCACATCTATCATACCTTCCCCTATATCACTGTGTTTTCACGCACGTCCCATAGCGTCCCCTATATCGCTGTGCTTTCGCGCACCTCTCATACCTTCCCCTATATTGCCCTCTTTTCGCGCAACTCCTATACCTTCCCGTATATCGCTGTGTTTTCGTGTACCTCTCATACCTCCCACAATATCGTTGTGTTTTCACGCACCTCTCATAACTTATCCTATATTGCTGTATATTTGCGCACCTCTCATAACTTCCCCTATATCGCCGTGTTTTTATGCACATCTCATAATGTCCCCTATATCGCTGTGTATTCGTGCACCTCCCATTCCTTCCCCAATATCGCTGTGTTTTCGTGCTCCTCTCATACCTTCCCTAATATCGCTGCGTTTTCCTGCACATCTCATCACGTCCCCTATATCGCTGTGTATTCACGCACCTACCATACATCCCCTATATCGCTGTGCCTTGCGCACCTCTCATACCTTCCCCTATATCGCAGTCTTTTCGCGCACATCCCATAGATTCACCTTTATCGCTGTATTATTGTTCACCTCTCATAGCTTGCCCTGTATTGCCGTGTTTTTGCTCACCTCTCTTAGCTTCCCCTATATCGCCGTGTTTTCGCGTACCTCTGCGAAACCTCTTCCCCTATAACACTGTGCTTTCGCGCACCTTCCATAGCATCCCCTATATTGCAGTGCCTTCGCATCCCTCCACTAACTTCATCTATATCACCCTGTTTGCGAGCACCTTACATACCTTCCCCTATATCGCTGTGTTTTTGTGCACCTCTCATACCTCCCCCTATATCGCTGTGCCTTGCGCACCTCTCATACCTTCCCCTATATCACCCTGTTTTCACGCACCTCCCATTGCATCCCCTATATCGCTGTACCTTGCGCACCTCTCATACCTTCCCCTATATCGCTGTCTTTTTGCACACATCCCATAGATTCACCTTTATCGCTGTGTTATTGCTCACCTCTCATAGCATCCCCTGCATCACCGTGTTTTTGCTCACCTCTCATAGATTCCCCTATATCGCCCTGTTTTCGTGCACCTCCCATACCTTCCCCGATATCGCTGTGTTTTCGTGCTCCTCTCATACCTTCCCCTATATCGCTGTGTTTTCTCGCACCTCCGATACATTCTCCTGTATTGCCATGTTTTCGCGCACCTCTTACAATTTCCCCTGTATCGCAGTGTTCACGCACACCTCTCATACCTTCCCCTATATCACTGTTTTTTTGCGCATGTCCCATAGCTTCCCCTATATCGCTGTGTTTTCGCGCACCTCTCATAACTTCCCCAATATCACCCTGTTATCACGCACATCGCCTAGCTTCCACTATATTGCCCTGTTTTCGCGCACCTCTCATGTCTTCCCCTATATCAGTGTGTTTTCGCACACCTCCCATAGCATACCCTATATTGCTGTGCCTTCGCACACCTCTCATACCTTCCTCTATATCGCCTTGTTCTCGACCACCTCCCATACCTTCCCCTTATCGCTGTGTTTTCGTGTACCTCTCATACCTCCCCCTATATCGCTGTATTTTCACGCACCTCTCATAGCATCCCCTATATCGCTGTGTATTCGCGCACCTCCCATAGCATCCCCTATATCGCTGTGCCTTCGCGCACCTCACATACCTTCCCCTATATCGCCCTGTTTTCGCGCACCTCCGATTCCTTCCCCTATATCGCTGTGCTTTCGTGCACCTTTCATACCTTCCCCTATATCGCTGTGTTTTCACACACCTCTCATAACTTCTCCTATATCGCTGTGTTTTTGTGCACCTCTCATACCTTCCCTAATATCGCTGAGTTTTCATGCACATCTCATCACATCCCCTATATCGCTGTATATTCACACACCTCCCATCGCATCCCCTATATCGCTGTGCCTTGCGCACCTCTCATAACTTCCCCTATATTGCTGTCTTTTCGCGCACATCTCCATAGATTCAGCTTTATCGCTGTGTTTTTGCTCTCCTCTCATAGCTTCCCCTGCATCGCCGTGTTTTTGCTCACCTGTCACGTCTTCACCTAGATCACTATGTTTTCGCTCCTCTCAATACTTCCCCTATATCGCTGTGTTATCTCGCACAATTGATACATTCTCCCGTATCGCCGTGTTTTCGCACACCTCTCATAACTTCCCCTATATCACTGTGTTTTCGCGCACCTCTCATACCTTCCCCTATATCGCCCTGTTTTCGCGCACATCCCATACCTTCCACTATATTGCCCTGTTTTCGCGCACCTCTCATGTCTTCCACTACATCGCTGAGTTTTGTGGCACCTCTGATGCATTCCCATGTAACGCCAAGTTTTTGCGCACCTCTCATACTTTCCCCTATATCGCCGTGTTTACGCGCACCTCTCATACCTCCCCGTATATCGCCATGTTTTTATGCACATCTCATACCGTCTCCTATATCGCTGTGTTTTCGCGCACCTCCCATAGCATCCCCTATATCGCTGTGCCTTCGTGCACCTCTCATACCTTCCCCTATATTGACGTTTTCGCGCACCTCCTATAACTTCCCTTATATCACTGCGTTTTTGTGCACCTCTCATACCTTCCTCTATATCGCTGTGTTTTCATGCACATCTCATAATGTCCACTATTTCATGTGTATTCGCGCACTTCCCATAACATCCCCTATTTCTCTGTGCCTTCGCGCACCTCTCATACCTTCCCCTATATCGCCGTGTTTTCATGCACATCTCATAACGTCCCCTATATCGCTGGGTTTTTACGCACATCTGATAACTTCCCCTATATCGCCCTGCTTTCGAGCACCTCCCATACCTTCCCCTATATCGCTGTGTTTTCGTTTACCTCTCATACCTCCCCCTATATCGCTGTGTTTTCACGCACCTCTCATAACTTCCCCTATACTGCCGTTTTTTTATGCACATCTCATAACGTCCCCTATTTCGCTGTGTATTCGTGCACCTCCCATAACATCCCCTATATCGCTGTGCCTTCGTGCACCTCCCATACCTTCCCCTATATCGCCCTGTTTTCGTCCACCTCCAATACCTTCCCTTATATCGCTGTGTTTTCATGCACCTCTCATACCTCCCCCTATATCATTGTGTTTTCACGCACCTCTGATAACTTCTCCTATATCGCTGTGTTTTTGTGCACCTCTCATACCTTCCCTAATATCGCTGAGTTTTCATGCACATCTCATCACATCCCCTATATCGCTGTATATTCACACACCTCCCATCGCATCCCCTATATCGCTGTGCCTTGCGCACCTCTCATAGCTTCCCCTATATTGCTGTCTTTTCGCGCACATCTCCATAGATTCAGCTTTATCGCTGTGATTTTGCTCTCCTCTCATAGCTTCCCCTGCATCGCCGTGTTTTTGCTCACCTGTCATGTCTTCACCTAGATCACTATGTTTTCGCACCTCTCAATACTTCCCCTATATCGCTGTGTTATCTCGCACAATTGATACATTCTCCCGTATCGCCGTGTTTTCGCACACCTCTCATAATTTCCCCAATATCGCCGTGTTCTCGCACACCTCTCATAACTTCCCCTATATCGCTGTGTTTTCGCGCACCTCTCATACCTTCCCCTATATCGCCCTGTTTTCGCGCACATCCCATACCTTCCACTATATTGCCCTGTTTTCGCGCACCTCTCATGTCTTCCACTACATCGCTGAGTTTTCTGGCACCTCTGATGCATTCCCATGTAACGCCAAGTTTTCGCGCACCTCTCATACTTTCCCCTATATCGCCGTGTTTACGCGCACCTCTCATACCTCCCCGTATATCGCCATGTTTTTATGCACATCTCATACCGTCTCCTATATCGCTGTGTTTTCGCGCACCTCCCATAGCATCCCCTATATTGCTGTGCCTTCATACACCTCTCATACCTTCCCCTAAATAGCCCTGTTTTCGCGCAACTCCTATAACTTCCCTTATATCGTTGCGTTTTCGTGCACCTCTCATACCTTCCCGTATAACGCTGTGTTTTCATGCACATCTCATAACGTCTCCTATTTCGCTGTGTATTCGTGCAATTCCCATAACATCCCCTATATCGCTGTGCCTTCGCGCACCTCTCATACCTTCCCCTATAATGCCGTGTTTTCATGCACATCTCATAACGTCCCCTATATCGCTGGGTTTTCACGCACCTCTCATAACTTCCCCTATATCACACTGCTTTCGGGCACCTCCCATACCTTCCCCTATATCGCTGTGTTTTCGTGTACCTCTCATACCTCCCCCTATATTGCTGCGTTTTCGTGCACCTCTAATAACTTCTCCTATATTGCTGTATTATTGCGCACCTCTCATAACTTCCCCTATATCGCCGTGTTTTCATGCACCTCTCATACCTTCCCTATATCGCTGTGTTTTCACACACCTCTCATAACTTCCCCTACATCGCTGTGTTTTTGTGCACCTCTCATAACTTCCCTAATATCGCTGTGTTTTCATGCACATCTCATCACGTCCCCTATATCGCTGTGTATTCACACACCTCTCATACCTCCCCCTATATCGCTGTGCCTTGCGCACCTCTCATACCTTCCCCTATATCGCTGTCTTTTCGCGCACATATCATAGATTCACCTTTATCGCTGTGTTATTGCTCACCTCTCATAGATTCCCCTGTATCGCCGTGTTTTTGCTCACCCCTCATAGCTTCCCCCATATGTCCGTGTCTTTGCGCACCTCTCATGTCTTCACCTAGATCGCTATGTTTTCACTCCTCTAAATACTTACCCTATATCGCTGTGTTTTCTCGCACATCTGATACATTCTCCCATATCGCCGTGTTTTCGCACACCTCTCATAATTTCCCCATATCGCCGTGTTCTCGCACACTTCTCATACCTTCCCCTATATCACTGTGTTTTCGCGAACGTCCCATTGCATCCCCTATATCGTCCTGTTTTCGCGCACCTCTCATTAATTCCCCTATATCACCCCGCTTTCAAGCACCTCCCATACCTTCCCCTATATCGCTGTGTTTTCGTGTACCTCTCATACCTCCCCCTATATTGCTGTGTTTTCACGCACCTCTAATAACTTCTCCTATATTGCTGTATTATTGCGCACCTCTCATAACTTCCCCTGTATCGCCGTGTTTTCGTGCACCTCTCATACCTTCCCCTATATCGCCCTGTTTTTGTACATCTCCCATTCCAGCCTCTATATCGCTGTGTTTTCATGCACCTTTCATACCTTCCCCTATATCACTGTGTTTTCACACACCTCTCATAACTTCTCCTATATCGCTGTGTTTTTGTGCACCTCTCATACCTTCCCTAATATCGCTGCGTTTTCATGCACATCTCATCACATCCCCTATATCGCTGTGTATTCACGCACCTCCCATAGCATCCCCTATATCGCTGTGCCTTGCGCACCTTTCATACCTTCCCCTATATCGCTGTCTTTTTGCGCACCTCTCCTGTCTTCCCCTATATTACTGTGTTTTCGTGCACCTTCCATAGCATCCCCTATATTGCTGTGCCTTCGCATACCTCCATTAATTTCATCTATATCACCCTGTTTTCGAGCACCTTCCATTCCTTCACCTATATCGCTGTTTTCGTGCACCTCTCATACCTTCCCCAATATCGCTGTGTTTTCACACACCTCTCATAACTTCTCCTATATCGCTGTGTTTTTTTTGCAACTCTCATACCTTCCCAAATATCGCTGCATTTTCATGCACATCTCATCACGTCCCCTATATCGCTGTGTATTCACGCACCTCCCATAGCATCCCCTATATCGCTGTGCCTTGTGCACATCCCATAGATTCACATTTATCGCTGTGTTATTGCTCACCTCTCATACCTTTCTCTATATCGCCTTGTTTTCGAGCACCTCCCATACTTTCCCCTTATCGCTGTGTTTTCGTGTACCTCTCATACCTCCCCCTATATCGCTGTGTTTTCACGCACCTCTCATAGCGTCCCCTATATCGCTGTGTATTCGCGCACTTCCCATAGCATCCCCTATATCGCTGTGCCTTCGCGCACCTCACATACCTTCCCCTATATCGCCCTGTTTTCGCGCACCTCCGATTCCTTCCCCTATGTCGCTGTGTTTTCGTGCACCTTTCATACCTTCCCCTTTATCGCTGTGTTTTCACACACCTCTCATAACTTCTCCAATATCACTGGGTTTTTATGCACCTCTCATACCTTCCCTTATATAGCCGTTTTCGCGCACCTCCTATAACTTCCCTTATATCACTGCGTTTTCGTGCACCTCTCATACCTTCCATAATATCGCTGTGTTTTCATGCACATCTCATAACGTCCCCTATTTCGCTGTGTATTCGTGCACCTCCCATAACATCCCCTATATCGCTGTGCCTTCGTGCACCTCCCATACCTTCCCCTATATCGCCCTGTTTTCGCCCACCTCCTATACCTTCCCTTATATCGCTGTGCCTTCGTGCACCTCTCATAGCTTCCCCTATATTGCTGTCTTTTCGCGCACATCCCATAGATTCACATTTATCACTGCGTTATTGCTCACCTCTCATAGCTTCCCTGTATCGCCCTGTTTTTGCTCACCTCTCATAGCTTCCCCTATATCGCCGTGTTTTCGCGCCCTTCTCATGTCTCCACCTAGATCGCAATGTTTTCGTTCCTCTCAATACCTCCCCTATATCGCTGTTTTCTAGCACATCTGATACATTCTCCCGTATCGCCGTGTTCTCGCACACCTCTCATACCTTCCCCTATATCGCCCAATTTTCATGCACGTCCCATAGCTTCCACTATATTGCCCTGTTTTCGCGCACCTCTCATGTATTCCACTACATCACTGTGCTTTCTGGCACCTCTGATGCATTCCCCTGTAACGCCAAGTTTTCGCGCACCTCTCATACTTTCACTATATCGCCGTGTTTACGCGCACCTCTCATACCTCACCCTATATGGCCATGTTTTTATGCACATCTCATACCGTCTCCTATATCGCTGTGTTTTCGCACACCTCCCATAGCATCCCCTATATTGCTGTGCCTTCGTGCACCTCTCATACCTTCCCCTTTATCGCCCTGTTTTCGCGCACCTCTCATGTATTCCACTACATCGCTGTGTTTTCTGGCACCTCTGATGCATTCCCTTGTAATGCCAAGTTTTCGCGCACCTCGCATACTTTCCCCTATATCGCCGTGTTTACGCGCACCTCTCATACCTCCCCCTATATCGCCACGTTTTTATGCACATCTCATCCCGTCTCCTATATCGCTGTGCCTTTGCGCACCTACCATAGCATCCCCTATATCGAATGTGCCTTTTTGCACCTCTCATACCTTCCCCTATAGCGCCCTGTATTCGCACACCTCCTATACCTTCCGTTATAAAGCTGCATTTTCGTGCACCTCTCATACCTTCCCCTATATCGCCGTGTTTTCACGCACATCTCATAACGTCCCCTATATCGCTGGGTTTTCACGGACCTCTCATAACTTCCCCTATATCACCCTGCTTTCGAGCACCTCGCATACCTTCCCCGATATCGCTGTTTTTTCGTGTACCTCTCATACCTCCCCCTATATCGCTGTGTTTTCACGCACCTCTATTAACTTCTGCTATATTGCTGTATTATTGCGCACCTCTCATAACTTCCCCAATATCGCCGTGTTTTTATGCTCATCTCATAATGTCCCCTTTTTCGCTGTGTATTAGTGCACCTCCCATACCTTCCCTTATATCGCTGTGTTTTCGCTCACCTCTCATAACTTTTCCTATATCGCTGTGTTTTTTTGCACCTCTCATACCTTGCCTAATATCGCTGCGTTTTCATGGACATCTCATCACGTTCCCTATATCGCTGTGTATTCACGCACCTCCCATAGCATCCCCTATATCGCTGTGCCTTGCGCACCTCTCATAGCTTCCCCTATATCGCTGTCTTTTCGCACTCATCCCATAGATTCACCTTTATCACTGTGTTATTGCTCACCTCTCATAGCTTCCCCTGTATCGCCGTGTTTTTGCTCACCTCTCATGTCTTCACATAGATCGCTATGTTTTCGCTCCTCTCATTACTTCCCCTATATCACTGTGTTTTCTTGCACATCTGATACCTCCCCCTATATCGCCGTGTTTTTATACACATCTCATACCGTCCCCTATATTACTGTGCTTTCACGCACCTCCCATAGCATCCCCTATATCGCTGTGCCTTCCTGCACCTCTCATACCTTCCCCTATATCGCTCTGTTTTTGCGCACCTCCTATACCTTCCCTTGCATCGCTGCGTTTTCGTGCACCTCTCATACCTTCCCCTATATCGCTGTGTTTACATGCACATCTCATAACGTCCCCTATTTCGCTGTGTATTCGTGCACCTCCCATAACATTCCCTATATCGCTGTGCCTTCGCGCATCTCTCATAACTTCCCCTATATCGCCCTGTTTTCGCGCTCCTCTCATATCATCCCCTATATCACTGTGTTTTCACGCACCTCTCATAACTTTCCCTATATCGCTGTGTTTTTGAACACCTCTCATTGTTTCCCGTCTATCGCCGTGTATTCATGCACATCTCATACCGTCCCCTATATCGCTGTGTTTTTGTGCACCTCTCATACCTTCCCTAATATCACTGCGTTTTCGTGCACATCTCATCACGTTCCCTATATCGCTGTGTATTCACGCACCTCCCATAGCATCCCCTATATCGCTGTGCCTTGCGCACCTCTCATACCTTCCCCTATATCGCCGTGTTTTCGTGCACCTTTCATGTCGTCACCTAGGTTGCTATGTTTTCACTCCTCTCAATACTTCCCCTATATCGCTGTGTTTTCTTGCACATCTGATACATTCTCCCGTATCGTCGTGTTTTCGCGCACCTCTCATAATTTTCCCTATATCGCCGTGTTTTCGCACATCTCTCATACCTTCCCCTATATCACTGTGTTTTCGCGCACATCCCATAGCGTCCCCTATATTACTGTGTTTTCTCGCATCTCTGATGCATTTCCCTGTATCGTCCTGTTTTCGCGCACCTCTCATGTATTCCACTACATCGCTGTGTTTTAGCGCACCTCTCATACCTCCCCCTATATCGCCGTGTTTTTATGCACATCTCATACCGTCCCCTATATTGCTGTGTTTTCGCGAACCTCTCATACCTCCCCCTATATCGCCCTGTTTTTGCGCACATCCCATAGCATCCCTTATATTGCTGTGTTTTCACACACCGCTCATAACTTCTCCTATATCACTGTGTTTTTGTGCACCTCTCATACCTTCCCTAATATCGCTGTGTTTTTATGCACATCTCATCACGTCCCCTATATTGCTGTATATTCACACACCTCCCATCGCATCCCCTATATCGCTGTGCCTTGCGCACCTCTCATAGCTTCCCCTATATTGCTGTCTTTTCGCGCACATCTCCATAGATTCAGCTTTATCGCTGTGTTATTGCTCTCCTCTCATAGCTTCCCCTGTATCGCCGTGTTTTTGCTCACCTGTCATGTCTTCACCTAGATCACTATGTTTTCGCTCCTCTCAATACTTCCCCTATATCGCTGTGTTTTCTCGCACAATTGATACATTCTCCCGTATCGCCGTGTTTTCGCACACCTCTCATAATGTCCCCAATATCGCCGTGTTCTCGCACATCTCTCCTACCTTCCCCTATATCGCCCTCTTTTCGCGCACATCCCATACCTTCCATTATATTGCCCTGTTTTCGCGCACCTCTCATGTCTTCCACTACATCGCTGTGTTTTCTAGCACCTCTGATGCATTCCCCTGTAACACCAAGTTTTCGAGCACCTCTCATACTTTACCCTATATCGCCGTGTTTACGCGCACCTCTCATACCTGCCCCTATATCGCCATGTTTTCATGCACATCTCATACCGTCTCCTATATCGCTGTGTTTTCGCGCACCTCCCATAGCAACCCCTGTATCGCTGTGCCTTCGTGCACCTCTCATACCTTCCCCTATATCGCCCTGTTTTCGCGCACCTCCTATAACTTCCCTTATATCACTGCATTTTCGTGCACCTCTCATACCTTCCACTATATCGCTGTGTTTTCATGCACATCTCATAACGTCCCCTATTTCGCTGTGTATTCGTGCACATCCCATAACATTCCCTATTTCTCTGTGCCTTCGCGCACCTCTCATACCTTCCCCTATATCGCCGTGTTTTCATGCACATCTCATAACGTCCCCTATATCGCTGGGTTTTTACTCACCTCTCATAACTTCCCCTATATCGCCATGCTTTCGAGCACCTTCCATACCTTCCCCTATATCGCTGTGTTTTCGTTTACCTCTCATACCTCCCCCTATATCGCTGTGTTTTCAAGCACCTCTCATAAATTCTCATATATTGCTGTATTTTTGCGCACCTCTCATAATGTCCCCTATATTGTCGTTTTTTTATGCACATCACATAACGTCCCCTATTTCACTGTGTATTTGTGTACCTCCCATAACATCCCCTATATCGCTGTGCCTTCGTGCACATCCCATACCTTCCCCTATATCGCCCTGTTTTCGCCCACCTCCTATACCTTCCCTTATATCGCTGTGTATTCGTACACCTCCCATTCCTTCCCCTATATCGCTGTGCTTTCGTGCACCTTTCATACCTTCCCCTATATTGCTGTGTTTTCGCACACCTCTCATAACTTCTCCTATATCACTGTGTTTTTGTGCACCTCTCATAACTTCCCTAATATCGCTGAGTTTTCATGCACATCTCATCACATCCACTATATCGCTGTGAATTCACGCCCCTCCTATTGCATTCCCTATATCGCTGTGCCTTGCGCACCTCTCATAGCTTCCCCTATATCGCTGTCTTTTCGTGCACATCCCATAGATTCACCTTTATCGCTGCGTTATTGCTCACCTCTCATAGCTTCCCTGTATCGCCCAGTTTTTGCTCACCTCTCATAGCTTCCCTTATATCGCCGTGTTTTCGAGCCCTTCTCTTGTCTTCACCTAGATCGCTATGTTTTCGTTCCTCTCAATACTTCCCCTATATCGCTGTTTTCTAGCACATCTGATACATTCTCCCGTTTCGCCGTGTTTTCGCACACCTCTCATAATTTCCCCTATATCGCCGTGTTCTCGCACACCTCTCATACCTTTCCCTATATCACTGTGTTTTCGCACACGTCCGATTGTTTCCCCTATATCGCTGAGTTTTCACGGACCTCTCATACCTTCCCCTATATCGCCCTATTTTCATGCACATCCCATAGCTTCCACTATATTGCCCTGTTTTCGCACACCTCTCATGTATTCCACTACATCACTGTGTTTTCTGGCACCTCTGATGCATTCCCCTGTAACGCCAAGTTTTTGCGCACCTCTCTTACTTTCTATTATATCGCCGTGTTTACGCGCACCTCTCATACCTCACCCTATATGGCCATGTTTTTATGCACATCTCATACCGTCTCCTATATCGCTGTGTTTTCGCACACCTCCAATAGCATCCCCTATATTGCTGTGCCTTCGTGCACCTCTCATACCTTCCCCTATATCGCCCTATTTTCGCGCACCTCTCATGTATTCCACTACATCGTTGTGTTTACTGGCACCTCTGATGCATTCCCCTGTAACGCCAAGTTTTCGCGCACATCTCATAATTTCCGCTATATCGCTGTGCCTTCATGCACCTCTCATACCTTCCCCTATAATGCTGTGTTTTCATGCACATCTCATAACGTCCCCTATTTCGCTGTGTATTCTTGCACCTCCCATAACATCCCCTATATCGCTGTGCCTTCGCGCAACTCTCATACCTTCCCCTATATCGCCCTGTTTTCATGCACATCTCATAACGTCCCCTATATCGCTGAGTTTTCACGCACCTCTCATAACTTCCCCTATATCACCCTGCTTTCGAGCACCTCCCATACCTTCCCCTATATCGCTGTGTTTTCGTGTACCTCTCATACCTCCCCCTTTATTGCTGTGTTTTCACGCACCGCTAATAAATTCTCCTATATTGCTGTATTATTGCGCACCTCTCATAACTTCCCCTGTATCGCCGTGTTTTCGTACACCTCTCATACCTTCCCTATATCGCTGTGTTTTCACACACCTCTTGTAACGTCTCCTATATCGCTGTGTTTTTGTGCACCTCTCATACCTTCCCTAATATCGCTGCGTTTTCATGCACATCTCATCACGTTCCCTATATTGCTGTGTATTCACGCACCTCCCATAGCATCCCCTATATCGCTGTGCCTTGCGCACCTCTCATAGCTTCCCCTATATCGCTGACTTTTCGCGGTCATCCCATAGATTCACCTTTATCGCTGTGTTATTGCTCACCTCTCATAGCTTCCCCTGTATCGCCGTGTTTTTGCTCACCTCTCATAGCTTCCCCCATATCGCCGTATTTTGCGCACCTCTCATGTCTTCACCTAGATCGCTATGTTTTCGCTCCTCTCAATACTTCCCCTATATCGCTGTGTTTTCTCGCACATCTGATACATTCGCCCGTATCGCCGTGTTTTCGCACACCTCTGATAATTTCCCCGATATCGCCGTGTTCTCGCACGCCTCTCATACCTTCCCCTATATCACTGTCTTTTCGCGAACGTCCCATTGCGTCCCCTATATCGCTGTGTTTTCGCGAACCTCTCATACCTTCCCCTATATCGCCCTGTTTTCGTGCATATCCCATAGCTTCCAATTTATTGCCCTGTTTTCGCGCACCTCTCATGAATTCCACTACATCGCTCTGTTTTCTGGCACTTCTGATGCATTCCCTTGTAATGCCAAGTTTTCGCGCACCTCTCATACTTTCCCCTATATCGCCGTGTTTTCATGCACATCTCATAATCTCCCCTATATCGCTGGGTTTCCACGCATCTCTCATAACCTCCCCTATATCGCCCTGTTTTCACGCTCCTCTCATACCTTCCCCTATATCGCCGTGTTTTCATGCACATCTCATAATCTCCCCTATATCGCTGGGTTTCCACGCATCTCTCATAACCTCCCCTATATCGCCCTGTTTTCACGCTCCTCTCATACCTTCCCCTATATCACTGTGTTTTCACGCACCTCTCATAACTTTCCCTATATCGCTGTGTTTTTGAACACCTCTCATTGTTTCCCGTCTATCGCCGTGTATTCATGCACATCTCATACTGTCCCCTATATCGCTGTGTTTTTGTGCACCTCTCATCCCTTCCCTTATATCGCTGCGTTTTCATGCACATCTCATCACGTTCCCTATATTGCTGTGTATTCACGCACCTCCCATAGCATCCCCTATATCGCTGTGCCTTGTGCACCTCTCATAGCTTCTCCTATATCGCTGTCTTTTCGCGCTCATCCCATAGATTCACCTTTATCGCTGTGTTATTGCTCACCTCTCATAGCTTCCCCTGTATCGCAGTGTTTTTGCTCACCTCTCATAGCTTCCCCCATATCGCCGTGTTTTCACGCACCTCTCATGTCTTCACCGAGATCGCTATGTTTTCGCTCCTCTCATTACTTCCCCTATATCACTGTGTTTTCTGGCACATCTGATACCTCCCCCTATATCGCCGTGTTTTTATACACATCTCATACCGTCCCCTATATTACTGTGTTTTCACGCACCTCCCATAGCATCCCCTATATCGCTGTGCCTTCGTGCACCTCTCATACATTCCCCTATATCGCCCTATTTTCGCGCACCTCCTATACCTTCCCTTGTATCACTGCGTTTTCGTGCACCTCTCAGACCTTCCCCTATATCGCTGTGTTTTCTTGCACATCTCATAACGTCCCCTATTTCGCTGTGTATTCGTGCACCTCCCATAACATTCCCTATATCGCTGTGCCTTCGCGCACCTCTCATACCTTCCCCTATATCGCCGCGTTTTCATGCACATCTCATAATCTCCCCTATATCGCTGGGTTTCCACGCATCTCTCATAACCTCCCCTATATCCCCCTGTTTTCACGCTCCTCTCATACCTTCCCCTATATCACTGTGTTTTCACGCACCTCTCGTAACTTTCCCTATATCGCTGTGTTTTTGAACACCTCTCATTGTCTCCCGTCTATCGCCGTGTATTCATGCACATCTCATACTGTCCCCTATATCGCTGTGTTTTTGTGCACCTCTCATACCTTCCCTAATATCGCTGCGTTTTCATGCACATCTCATCACGTTCCCTATATTGCTGTGTATTCACGCACCTCCCATAGCATCCCCTATATCGCTGTGCCTTGCGCACCTCTCATAGCTTCCCCTATATCGCTGACTTTTCGCGGTCATCCCATAGATTCACCCTTATCGCTGTGTTATTGCTCACCTCTCATAGCTTCCCCCATATCGCCGTGTTTTCGTGCACCTCTCATGTCTTCACCGAGTTCGCTATGTTTTTGCTCCTCTCATTACTTCCCCTATATCGCTGTGTTTCCTCGCACGTCTGAAACATTCTCCCGTATCGCCGTGTTTTTGCGCACCTCTCATAATTTCCCCTATATCGCCGTGTTCTCGCACATCTCTTAACCTTCCCCTATATCAGTGTGTTTTCGCGCACGTCCCATAGATTCCCCTATACCGCTGTGCTTTCGCGCAGCTCTCTTAACTTCCCCTACATCGCCCTGTTTTTGCGCACATCCCATAGCTTCCATTATATTGCCCTGTTTTTGCGCACCTCTCATGTCTTCCCCTACATCGCTGTCTTTTCTCGCACCTCTGATGCATTTGCCTGTAATGCCAAGTTTTCGCGCACCTCTCATACTTTCCCCTATATCGCCGTGTTTTCGCGCACCTCTCATAGCTTCCCTTATATCGCCGTGTTTTCATACACATCTCATACCGTCCCCTATATCACTGTGTTTTCACGCACCTCCCATAGCATCCCCTATATCGCTGTGCCTTCGTGCACCTCTCATACCTTTCCGTATATCGCCGTGTTTTCATGCACATCTCATAACGTCCCCTATATCGCCGTACTTTTGCTCACCTCTCATAACTTCCTCTATATCGCCCTGTTTTCGCACAACCCTCATGGTTTCCCGACTATCGCTGTGTATTCATGCACATCTCGTACCGTCCCCTATATCGCTGTGTTTTCACACACCTCTCATACCGTCCCCTATATCGCTGTGTTTTCACACACCTCTCATACCTTTCCCTATATCGCTGTCTTTTCACGCACATCGCATAGATTCACCTTTATCGCTGTGTTATTGCTCACCTCTCATAGCTTCCCCTACATCGCCGTGTTTTTGCGCACCTTTTATAACTTCCCTTATATCGCCGTATTGTTATGCACATCTCATAACATCCCCTATATCGCTGTGTGTTCGCGCACCTCCCATAGCATCCCCTATTACGCTGTGCCTTCGCGCACCTCTCATATCTTCCCCTATATCGCCCTGTTTTCGTGCTCCTCGCAGTCATTCACCTATATCGCCCTGGTTTCGCGCACCTGCCATTCCTTCACCTATATCGCTGTTTTCGTGCACCTCTCATACCTTCCCTATATCGCTGTGTTTTCACACACCTCTCATAACTTCTCCTATGTCGCTGTGAATTTGTGCACCTCTCATAACTTCCCTAATATCGCTGCGTTTTCATGCACATCTCATCACGTCCCCTATATCGCTGTGTATTCACGCACCTCCCATACATCCCCTATATCACTGTGCCTTGCGCACCTCTCATTCCTTCCCCTAAATCGCTGTCTTTTTGCGCACATCCCATAGATTCACTATCGCCGTGTTTTTGCTCACCTCTCATAGCTTCCCCTATATTGCCATGTTTTCGCGCACCTCTCATGTCTTCCCCTATATCACTGTGTTTTCGCGCACCTTCCATAGCATCCCCTATATTGCTGTGCCTTCACATACCTCTCATAACTTCATCTATATCACCCTGTTTTCGAGCACCTTCCATACCTTCCCCTATATCACTGTGTTTTCATGCACCTCTCATACCTCCCCCTATATCGCTGTGCCTTGCGCACCTTTCATACCTTCCCCTATATCGCTGACTTTTCGCGCACATCCCATAGATTCACCTTTATTGCTGTGTTATTGCTCATCTGTCATAGCTTCCCCTGTATCGCAGTGTTTTTGCGCACCTATCATGTCTTCCCCTATAGCACTGTGTTTTCGCGCACCTCACATAGCATCGCCTATATTGCTGTGCCTTCGCGCACCTCTCATACCTTCCCCTATATCGCCATGTTTTCGTGCACCTCTCATACCTCCCCCAATATCGTTGTGTTTTCACGCACCTCTCATAACTTCTCCCATATCGCTGTATTTTTGTGCACCTCTCGTGGCTTCCCCAATATCGCCGTGTTTTCATGCACGTCTGTTAATGTCCCCTATATCGCTGAGTATTCGCGCACTTCCATAGCGTCCCCTATACCGCTGTGCTGTCGTTCACCTCTCATATCTTCCCCTATATCGCCCTGTTTTCGCACACCTCCCATACCTTCCCCTATATCGGTGTCTTTTCACACACCTCTCATGGCTTCCCCAATATCGCTGTGTTTTCACGCAATTCTCATGTCTTCACCTATATCGCTGTGTTTCCGCTCCTCTCATTACTTCCCCTATATCGCTCTGTGTTCTCGCACCTCTGATACATTCCCCTGTATCGCCGTGTTCTCGCACACCTCTCATATCTTCCCCTATATCACTGTGTTTTCGCGCACGTCCAATAGCGTCCCCTATATCGCTGTGTTTTCACACACCTCTCATACCTTCCCCTATATCACTGTGTTTTCGCGCACGTCCCATAGCGTCCCCTATATCGCTATGTTTTCGTGCACCTCTCATACCTTCCCCTATATCGCCCTGTTTTCGCGCACATCCCATAGCTTCCACTATATTGCCCTGTTTTCGCGGAACTCTCATGTCCTCCCCTACATCACTGTGTTTTCTCGCACTTCTGATGCATTCCCATGTAACGCCAAGTTTTCGCGCACCTCTCATACTTTCCCCTATATCGCCGTGTTTACGCGCACCTCTCATACCTCCCCCTATATCGCCACGTTTTCATGCACATCGCATACCGTCTCCTATATCGCTGTGTTTTTGCTCACCTACCATAGCATCCCCTATATCGAATGTACTTTTGTGCACCTCTCATACCTTCCCCTATAGCGCCCTGTTATCACGCACCTCCTATACCTGCCCTTATAACGCTACATTTTCGTGCACCTCTCATACCTTCCCCTATAACGCCGTGTTTTCATGCACATCTCATAACGTCTCCTATATCGCTGGGTTTTCACGCACCTCTCATAACTTCCCCTATATCACCCTGCTTTCGAGCACCTCCCATACCTTCCCCTATATTGCTGTGTTTTCGTGTACCTCTCATACCTCCCCCTATATCGCTGTGTTTTCACGCACCTCTAATAACTTCTGCTATATTGCTGTATTATTGCTCACCTCTCATAACTTCCCTAATATCGCCGTGTTTTTATGCACATCTCATAATGTCCCCTATATCGCTGTGTATTCGTGTACCTCCCATACCTTCCCCTGTATCGCTGTGTTTTCGCACACCTCTCAAAACTTTTCCTATATCGCTGTGTTTTTGTGCACCTCTCATACCTTCCCTAATATCGCTGCGTTTTCATGCACATCTCATCACGTTCCCTATATTGCTGTGTATTCACGCACCTCCCATAGCATCACCTATATCGCTGTGCCTTGCGCACCTCTCATAGCTTCTCCTATATCGCTGTCTTTTCGTGAACATCCCATAGATTCACCTTTATCGCTGTGTTATTGCTCACCTCTCATAGCTTCCCCTGTATCGCCGTGTTTTTGCTCACCTATCATAGCTTCCCCCATATCGCCGTGTTTTCACGCACCTCTCATGTCTTCACCTAGATCGCTATGTTTTCGCTCCTCTCAATACTTCCCCTATATGGCTGTGTTTTCTCGCACATCTGATACCTCCCCCTATATCGCCGTGTTTTCATACACATCTCATACCGTCCCCTATATTACTGTGTTTTCACGCACCTCCCATAGCATCCCCTATATCGCTGTGCCTTCGTGCACCTCTCATACATTCCCCTATATCGCCCTGTTTTCGCGCACCTCCTATACCTTCCCTTGTATCGCTGCGTTTTCGTGCACCTCTCAGACCTTCCCCTATATCGCTGTGTTTTCATGCACATCTCATAAAGTCCCCTATTTCGCTGTGTATTCGTGCATCTCCCATAACATTCCCTGTATCGCTGTGCCTTCGCGCACCTCTCATACCTTCCCCTATATCGCCGTGTTTTCATGCACATCTCATAATCTCCCCTATATCGCTGGGTTTCCACGCATCTCTCATAACCTCCCCTATATCGCCCTGTTTTCACGCTCCTCTCATACCTTCCCCTATATCACTGTGTTTTCACGCACCTCTCATAACTTTCCCTATATCGCTGTGTTTTTGAACACCTCTCATTGTTTCCCGTCTATCGCCGTGTATTCATGCACATCTCATACTGTCCCCTATATCGCTGTGTTTTTGTGCACCTCTCATCCCTTCCCTTATATCGCTGCGTTTTCATGCACATCTCATCACGTTCCCTATATTGCTGTGTATTCACGCACCTCCCATAGCATCCCCTATATCGCTGTGCCTTGCGCACCTCTCATAGCTTCCCCTATATCGCTGACTTTTCGCGGTCATCCCATAGATTCACCCTTATCGCTGTGTTATTGCTCACCTCTCATAGCTTCCCCCATATCGCCGTGTTTTCGTGCACCTCTCATGTCTTCACCGAGATCGCTATGTTTTTGCTCCTCTCATTACTTCCCCTATATCGCTGTGTTTCCTCGCACGTCTGAAACATTCTCCCGTATCGCCGTGTTTTTGCGCACCTCTCATAATTTCCCCTATATCGCCGTGTTCTCGCACATCTCTTAACCTTCCCCTATATCAGTGTGTTTTCGCGCACGTCCCATAGATTCCCCTATACCGCTGTGCTTTCGCGCAGCTCTCTTAACTTCCCCTACATCGCCCTGTTTTTGCGCACATCCCATAGCTTCCATTATATTGCCCTGTTTTTGCGCACCTCTCATGTCTTCCCCTACATCGCTGTCTTTTCTCGCACCTCTGATGCATTTGCCTGTAATGCCAAGTTTTCGCGCACCTCTCATACTTTCCCCTATATCGCCGTGTTTTCATACACATCTCATACCGTCCCCTATATCACTGTGTTTTCACGCACCTCCCATAGCATCCCCTATATCGCTGTGCCTTCGTGCACCTCTCATACCTTTCCGTATATCGCCGTGTTTTCATGCACATCTCATAACGTCCCCTATATCGCCGTACTTTTGCTCACCTCTCATAACTTCCTCTATATCGCCCTGTTTTCGCACAACCCTCATGGTTTCCCGACTATCGCTGTGTATTCATGCACATCTCGTACCGTCCCCTATATCGCTGTGTTTTCACACACCTCTCATACCGTCCCCTATATCGCTGTGTTTTCACACACCTCTCATACCTTTCCCTATATCGCTGTCTTTTCACGCACATCGCATAGATTCACCTTTATCGCTGTGTTATTGCTCACCTCTCATAGCTTCCCCTACATCGCCGTGTTTTTGCGCACCTTTTAGAACTTCCCTTATATCGCCGTATCGTTATGCACATCTCATAACATCCCCTATATCGCTGTGTATTCGCGCACCTCCCATAGCATCCCCTATTACGCTGTGCCTTCGCGCACCTCTCATATCTTCCCCTATATCGCCCTGTTTTCGTGCTCCTCGCAGTCATTCACCTATATCGCCCTGGTTTCGTGCACCTCTCATACCTTCCCTATATCGCTGTGTTTTCACACACCTCTCATAACTTCTCCTATGTCGCTGTGAATTTGTGCACCTCTCATAACTTCCCTAATATCGCTGCGTTTTCATGCACATCTCATCACGTCCCCTATATCGCTGTGTATTCACGCACCTCCCATACATCCCCTATATCACTGTGCCTTGCGCACCTCTCATTCCTTCCCCTAAATCGCTGTCTTTTTGCGCACATCCCATAGATTCACTATCGCCGTGTTTTTGCTCACCTCTCATAGCTTCCCCTATATTGCCATGTTTTCGCGCACCTCTCATGTCTTCCTCTATATCACTGTGTTTTCGCGCACCTTCCATAGCATCCCCTATATTGCTGTGCCTTCACATACCTCTCATAACTTCATCTATATCACCCTGTTTTCGAGCACCTTCCATACCTTCCCCTATATCACTGTGTTTTCATGCACCTCTCATACCTCCCCCTATATCGCTGTGCCTTGCGCACCTTTCATACCTTCCCCTATATCGCTGACTTTTCGCGCACATCCCATAGATTCACCTTTATTGCTGTGTTATTGCTCATCTGTCATAGCTTCCCCTGTATCGCAGTGTTTTTGCGCACCTATCATGTCTTCCCCTATAGCACTGTGTTTTCGCGCACCTCACATAGCATCGCCTATATTGCTGTGCCTTCGCGCACCTCTCATACCTTCCCCTATATCGCCATGTTTTCGTGCACCTCTCATACCTCCCCCAATATCGTTGTGTTTTCACGCACCTCTCATAACTTCTCCCATATCGCTGTATTTTTGTGCACCTCTCGTGGCTTCCCCAATATCGCCGTGTTTTCATGCACGTCTGTTAATGTCCCCTATATCGCTGGGTATTCGCGCACTTCCATAGCGTCCCCTATACCGCTGTGCTGTCGTTCACCTCTCATATCTTCCCCTATATCGCCCTGTTTTCGCACACCTCCCATACCTTCCCCTATATCGGTGTCTTTTCACACACCTCTCATGGCTTCCCCAATATCGCTGTGTTTTCACGCAATTCTCATGTCTTCACCTATATCGCTGTGTTTCCGCTCCTCTCATTACTTCCCCTATATCGCTCTGTGTTCTCGCACCTCTGATACATTCCCCTGTATCGCCGTGTTCTCGCACACCTCTCATATCTTCCCCTATATCACTGTGTTTTCGCGCACGTCCAATAGCGTCCCCTATATCGCTGTGTTTTCACACACCTCTCATACCTTCCCCTATATCACTGTGTTTTCGCGCACGTCCCATAGCGTCCCCTATATCGCTATGTTTTCGTGCACCTCTCATACCTTCCCCTATATCGCCCTGTTTTCGCGCACATCCCATAGCTTCCACTATATTGCCCTGTTTTCGCGGAACTCTCATGTCCTCCCCTACATCACTGTGTTTTCTCACACTTCTGATGCATTCCCATGTAACGCCAAGTTTTCGCGCACCTCTCATACTTTCCCCTATATCGCCGTGTTTACGCGCACCTCTCATACCTCCCCCTATATCGCCACGTTTTCATGCACATCGCATACCGTCTCCTATATCGCTGTGTTTTTGCTCACCTACCATAGCATCCCCTATATCGAATGTACTTTTGTGCACCTCTCATACCTTCCCCTATAGCGCCCTGTTATCACGCACCTCCTATACCTGCCCTTATAACGCTACATTTTCGTGCACCTCTCATACCTTCCCCTATAACGCCGTGTTTTCATGCACATCTCATAACGTCTCCTATATCGCTGGGTTTTCACGCACCTCTCATAACTTCCCCTATATCACCCTGCTTTCGAGCACCTCCCATACCTTCCCCTATATTGCTGTGTTTTCGTGTACCTCTCATACCTCCCCCTATATCGCTGTGTTTTCACGCACCTCTAATAACTTCTGCTATATTGCTGTATTATTGCTCACCTCTCATAACTTCCCTAATATCGCCGTGTTTTTATGCACATCTCATAATGTCCCCTATATCGCTGTGTATTCGTGTACCTCCCATACCTTCCCCTGTATCGCTGTGTTTTCGCACACCTCTCATAACTTTTCCTATATCGCTGTGTTTTTGTGCACCTCTCATACCTTCCCTAATATCGCTGCGTTTTCATGCACATCTCATCACGTTCCCTATATTGCTGTGTATTCACGCACCTCCCATAGCATCACCTATATCGCTGTGCCTTGCGCACCTCTCATAGCTTCTCCTATATCGCTGTCTTTTCGTGAACATCCCATAGATTCACCTTTATCGCTGTGTTATTGCTCACCTCTCATAGCTTCCCCTGTATCGCCGTGTTTTTGCTCACCTATCATAGCTTCCCCCATATCGCCGTGTTTTCATGCACCTCTCATGTCTTCACCTAGATCGCTATGTTTTCGCTCCTCTCAATACTTCCCCTATATGGCTGTGTTTTCTCGCACATCTGATACCTCCCCCTATATCGCCGTGTTTTCATACACATCTCATACCGTCCCCTATATTACTGTGTTTTCACGCACCTCCCATAGCATCCCCTATATCGCTGTGCCTTCGTGCACCTCTCATACATTCCCCTATATCGCCCTGTTTTCGCGCACCTCCTATACCTTCCCTTGTATCGCTGCGTTTTCGTGCACCTCTCAGACCTTCCCCTATATCGCTGTGTTTTCATGCACATCTCATAACGTCCCCTATTTCGCTGTGTATTCGTACACCTCCCATAACATTCCCTGTATCGCTGTGCCTTCGCGCACCTCTCATACATTCCCCTATATCGCCCTGTTTTCACGCTCCTCTCATACCTTCCCCTATATCAGTGTGTTTTCACGCACCTCTCATAACTTTCCCTATATCGCTGTGTTTTTGAACACCTCTCATTGTTTCCCGTCTATCGCCGTGTATTCATGCACATCTCATACTGTCCCCTATATCGCTGTGTTTTTGTGCACCTCTCATCCCTTCCCTTATATCGCTGCGTTTTCATGCACATCTCATCACGTTCCCTATATTGCTGTGTATTCACGCACCTCCCATAGCATCCCCTATATCGCTGTGCCTTGTGCACCTCTCATAGCTTCTCCTATATCGCTGTCTTTTCGCGCTCATCCCATAGATTCACTTTTATCACTGTGTTATTGCTCACTTCTCATAGCTTCCCCTGTATCGCAGTGTTTTTGCTCACCTTTCATAGCTTCCCCCATATCGCCGTGTTTTCACGCACCTCTCATGTCTTCACCGAGATCGCTATGTTTTCGCTCCTCTCATTAGTTCCCCTATATCACTGTGTTTTCTGGCACATCTGATACCTCCCCCTATATCGCCGTGTTTTTATACACATCTCATACCGTCCCCTATATTACTGTGTTTTCACGCACCTCCCATAGCATCCCCTATATCGCTGTGCCTTCGTGCACCTCTCATACATTCCCCTATATCGCCCTGTTTTCGCGCACCTCCTATACCTTCCCTTGTATCACTGCGTTTTCGTGCACCTCTCAGACCTTCCCCTATATCGCTGTGTTTTCATGCACATCTCATAACGTCCCCTATTTCGCTGTGTATTCGTGCACCTCCCATAACATTCCCTATATCGCTGTGCCTTCGCGCACCTCTCATACCTTCCCCTATATCGCCGCGTTTTCATGCACATCTCATAATCTCCCCTATATCGCTGGGTTTCCACGCATCTCTCATAACCTCCCCTATATCGCCCTGTTTTCACGCTCCTCTCATACCTTCCCCTATATCACTGTGTTTTCACGCACCTCTCACAACTTTCCCTATATGGCTGTGTTTTTGAACACCTCTCATTGTTTCCCGTCTATCGCCGTGTATTCATGCACATCTCATACTGTCCCCTATATCGCTGTGTTTTTGTGCACCTCTCATACCTTCCCTAATATCGCTGCGTTTTCATGCACATCTCATCACGTTCCCTATATTGCTGTGTATTCACGCACCTCCCATAGCATCCCCTATATCGCTGTGCCTTGCGCACCTCTCATAGCTTCCCCTATATCGCTGACTTTTCGCGGTCATCCCATAGATTCACCTTTATCGCTGTGTTATTGCTCACCTCTCATAGCTTCCCCTGTATCGCAGTGTCTTTGCTCACCTCTCATAGCTTCCCCCATATCGCCGTGTTTTCGTGCACCTCTCATGTCTTCACCGAGATCGCTATGTTTTTGCTCCTCTCATTACTTCCCCTATATCGCTGTGTTTCCTCGCAAGTCTGATACATTCTCCCGTATCGCCGTGTTTTTGCGCACCTCTCATACCTTCCCCTATATCGCCGTGTTCTCGCACATCCCATAGCTTCCACTATATTGCCCTGTTTTCGCGGAACTCTCATGTCCTCCCCTACATCACTGTGTTTTCTCGCACTTCTGATGCATTCCCATGTAACGCCAAGTTTTCGCGCTCCTCTCATACTTTCCCCTATATCGCCGTGTTTATGCGCACCTCTCATACCTCCCCCTATATCGCCACGTTTTCATGCATATCGCATACCGTCTCCTATATCGCTGTGTTTTTGCTCACCTACCATAGCATCCCCTATATCGAATGTACTTTTGTGCACCTCTCATACCTTCCCCTATAGCGCCCTGTTATCACGCACCTCCTATACCTGCCCTTATAACGCTACATTTTCGTGCACCTCTCATACCTTCCCCTATAACGCCGTGTTTTCATGCACATCTCATAACGTCTCCTATATCGCTGGGTTTTCATGCACCTCTCATAACTTCCCCTATATCACCCTGCTTTCGAGCACCTCCCATACCTTCCCCTATATTGCTGTGTTTTCGCGCACCTCTCATAGCTTCCCTTATATCGCCGTGTTTTCATACACATCTCATACCGTCCCCTATATCACTGTGTTTTCACGCACCTCCCATAGCATCCCCTATATCGCTGTGCCTTCGTGTACCTCTCATACCTTTCCGTATATCGCCGTGTTTTCATGCACATCTCATAACGTCCCCTATATCGCCGTACTTTTGCTCACCTCTCATAACTTCCTCTATATCGCCCTGTTTTCGCACAACTCTCATGGTTTCCCGACTATCGCTGTGTATTCATGCACATCTCGTACCGTCCCCTATATCGCTGTGTTTTCACACACCTCTCATACCGTCCCCTATATCGCTGTGTTTTCACACACCTCTCATACCTTTCCCTATATCGCTGTCTTTTCACGCACATCGCATAGATTCACCTTTATCGCTGTGTTATTGCTCACCTCTCATAGCTTCCCCTACATCGCCGTGTTTTTGCGCACCTTTTATAACTTCCCTTATATCGCCGTATTGTTATGCACATCTCATAACATCCCCTATATCGCTGTGTATTCGCGCACCTCCCATAGCATCCCCTATTACGCTGTGCCTTCGCGCACCTCTCATATCTTCCCCTATATCGCCCTGTTTTCGTGCTCCTCGCAGTCATTCACCTAAATCGCCCTGGTTTCGCGCACCTGCCATTCCTTCACCTATATCGCTGTTTTCGTGCACCTCTCATACCTTCCCTATATCGCTGTGTTTTCACACACCTCTCATAACTTCTCCTATATCGCTGTGAATTTGTGCACCTCTCCTAACTTCCCTAATATCGCTGTGTATTCATGCACCTCCCATACATCCCCTATATCACTGTGCCTTGCGCACCTCTCATTCCTTCCCCTAAATCGCTGTCTTTTTGCGCACATCCCATAGATTCACTATCGCTGTGTTATTGCTCACCTCTCATAGCTTCCCCTGTATCGCCGTGTTTTTGCTCACCTCTCATAGCTTCCCCTATATTGCCATGTTTTCGCGCACCTCTCATGTCTTCCCCTATATCACTGTGTTTTCGCGCACCTTCCATAGCATCCCCTATATTGCTGTGCCTTCACATACCTCTCATAACTTCATCTATATCACCCTGTTTTCGAGCACCTTCCATACCTTCCCCTATATCACTGTGTTTTCATGCACCTCTCATACCTCCCCCTATATCGCTGTGCCTTGCGCACCTTTCATACCTTCCCCTATATCGCTGACTTTTCACGCACATCCCATAGATTCACCTTTATTGCTGTGTTATTGCTCATCTGTCATAGCTTCCCCTGTATCGCAGTGTTTTTGCGCACCTATCATGTCTTCCCCTATAGCACTGTGTTTTCGCGCACCTCACATAGCATCGCCTATATTGCTGTGCCTTCGCGCACCTCTCATACCTTCCCCTATATCGCCATGTTTTCGTGCACCTCTCATACCTCCCCCAATATCGTTGTGTTTTCACGCACCTCTCATAACTTCTCCCATATCGCTGTATTTTTGTGCACCTCTCGTGGCTTCCCCAATATCGCCGTGTTTTCATGCACGTCTGTTAATGTCCCCTATATCGCTGGGTATTCGCGCACTTCCATAGCGTCCCCTATACCGCTGTGCTGTCGTTCACCTCTCATATCTTCCCCTATATCGCCCTGTTTTCGCACACCTCCCATACCTTCCCCTATATCGGTGTCTTTTCACACACCTCTCATGGCTTCCCCAATATCGCTGTGTTTTCACGCAATTCTCATGTCTTCACCTATATCGCTGTGTTTCCGCTCCTCTCATTACTTCCCCTATATCGCTCTGTGTTCTCGCACCTCTGATACATTCCCCTGTATCGCCGTGTTCTCGCACACCTCTCATATCTTCCCCTATATCACTGTGTTTTCGCGCACGTCCAATAGCGTCCCCTATATCGCTGTGTTTTCACACACCTCTCATACCTTCCCCTATATCACTGTGTTTTCGCGCACGTCCCATAGCGTCCCCTATATCGCTATGTTTTCGTGCACCTCTCATAACTTTTCCTATATCGCTGTGTTTTTGTGCACCTCTCATACCTTCCCTAATATCGCTGCGTTTTCATGCACATCTCATCACGTTCCCTATATTGCTGTGTATTCACGCACCTCCCATAGCATCACCTATATCGCTGTGCCTTGCGCACCTCTCATAGCTTCTCCTATATCGCTGTCTTTTCGTGAACATCCCATAGATTCACCTTTATCGCTGTGTTATTGCTCACCTCTCATAGCTTCCCCTGTATCGCCGTGTTTTTGCTCACCTATCATAGCTTCCCCCATATCGCCGTGTTTTCACGCACCTCTCATGTCTTCACCTAAATCGCTATGTTTTCGCTCCTCTCATTACTTCCCCTATATCACTGTGTTTTCTCGCACATCTGATACCTCCCCCTATATCGCCGTGTTTTTATACACATCTCATACCGTGCCCTATATTACTGTGTTTTCACGCACCTCCCATAGCATCCCCTATATGCCTGTGCCTTCGTGCACCTCTCATACATTCCCCTATATCGCCCTGTTTTCGCGCACCTCCTATACCTTCCCTTGTATCGCTGCGTTTTCGTGCACCTCTCAGACCTTCCCCGATATCGCTGTGTTTTCATGCACATCTCATAACGTCCGCTATTTCGCTGTGTATTCGTGCACCTCCCATAACATTCCCTATATCGCTGTGCCTTCGCGCACCTCTCATACCTTCCCCTATATCGCCGTGTTTTCATGCACATCTCATAATCTCCCCTATATCGCTGGGTTTCCACACATCTCTCATAACCTCCCCTATATCGCCCTGTTTTCACGCTCCTCTCATACCTTCCCCTATATCACTGTGTTTTCACGCACCTCTCATAACTTTCCCTATATCGCTGTGTTTTTGAACACCTCTCATTGTTTCCCGTCTATCGCCGTGTATTCATGCACATCTCATACTGTCCCCTATATCGCTGTGTTTTTGTGCACCTCTCATACCTTCCCTAATATCGCTGCGTTTTCATGCACATCTCATCACGTTCCCTATATTGCTGTGTATTCACGCACCTCCCATAGCATCCCCTATATCGCTGTGCCTTGCGCTCCTCTCATAGCTTCCCCTATATCGCTGACTTTTCGCGCTCATCCCATAGATTCACCTTTATCGCTGCGTTATTGCTCACTTCTCATAGCTTCCCCTGTATCGCAGTGTCTTTGCTCACCTCTCATAGCTTCCCCCATATCGCCGTGTTTTCGTGCACCTCTCATGTCTTCACCGAGATCGCTATGTTTTTGCTCCTCTCATTACTTCCCCTATATCGCTGTGTTTCCTCGCACGTCTGATACATTCTCCCGTATCGCCGTGTTTTTGCGCACCTCTCATAATTTCCCCTATATCGCCGTGTTCTCGCACATCTCTTAACCTTCCCCTATATCAGTGTGTTTTCGCGCACGTCCCATAGATTCCCCTATATCGCTGTGCTTTCGCGCAGCTCTCTTAACTTCCCCTACATCGCCCTGTTTTTGCGCACATACCATAGCTTCCATTATATTGCCCTGTTTTTGCGCACCTCTCATGTCTTCCCCTACATCACTGTCTTTTCTCGCACCTCTGATGCATTTGCCTGTAATGCCAAGTTTTCGCGCACCTCTCATACTTTCCCCTATATCGCCGTGTTTTCGCGCACCTCTCATAGGTTCCCTTATATCGCCGTGTTTTCATACACATCTCATACCGTCCCCTATATCACTGTGTTTTCGCGCACCTCCCATAGCATCCCCTATATCGCTGTGCCTTCGTGCACCTCTCATACCTTTCCGTATATCGCCGTGTTTTCATGCACATCTCATAACGTCCCCTATATCACCGTACTTTTGCTCACCTCTCATACTTTCCCCTATATCGCCGTGTTTTCGCGCACCTCTCATAGGTTCCCTTATATCGCCGTGTTTTCATACACATCTCATAACATCCCCTATATCGCTGTGTATTCGCGCACCTCCCATAGCATCCCCTATTACGCTGTGCCTTCGCGCACCTCTCATATCTTCCCCTATATCGCCCTGTTTTCGTGCTCCTCGCAGTCATTCACCTATATCGTCCTGGTTTCGCGCACCTGCCATTCCTTCACCTATATCGCTGTTTTCGTGCACCTCTCATACCTTCCCTATATCGCTGTCTTTTCACACACCTCTCATAACTTCTCCTATATCGCTGTGAACTTGTGCACCTCTCATAACTTCCCTAATATCGCTGCGTTTTCATGCACATCTCATCACGTCCCCTATATCGCTGTGTATTCACGCACCTCCCATACATCCCCTATATCACTGTGCCTTGCGCACCTCTCATTCCTTCCCCTAAATCGCTGTCTTTTTGCGCACATCCCATAGATTCACTATCACTGTGTTATTGCTCAGCTCTCATAGCTTCCCCTGTATCGCCGTGTTTTTGCTCACCTCTCATAGCTTCCCCTATATTGCCATGTTTTCGCGCACCTCTCATGTCTTCCCCTATATCACTGTGTTTTCGCGCACCTTCCGTAGCATCCCCTATATTGCTGTGCCTTCACATACCTCTCATAACTTCATCTATATCACCCTGTTTTCGAGCACCTTCCATACCTTCCCCTATATCACTGTGTTTTCATGCACCTCTCATACCTCCCCCTATATCGCTGTGCCTTGCGCACCTTTCATACCTTCCCCTATATCGCTGACTTTTCGCGCACATCCCATAGATTCACCTTTATTGCTGTGTTATTGCTCATCTGTCATAGCTTCCCCTGTATCGCAGTGTTTTTGCGCACCTCTCATGTCTTCCCCTATATCACTGTGTTTTCGCGCACCTTCCATAGCATCGCCTATATTGCTGTGCCTTCGCGCACCTCTCATACCTTCCCCTATATCGCCATGTTTTCGTGCACCTCTCATACCTCCCCCAATATCGTTGTGTTTTCACGCACCTCTCATAACTTCTCCCATATCGCTGTATTTTTGTGCACCTCTCGTGGCTTCCCCAATATCGCCGTGTTTTCATGCACGTCTGTTAATGTCCCCTATATCGCTGGGTATTCGCGCACTTCCATAGCGTCCCCTATACCGCTTTGCTGTCGCTCACCTCTTATATCTCCCCCTATATCGCCCTGTTTTTATGCACACCTCCCATACCTTCCCCCATATCGGTGTCTTTTCACACACCTCTCATGGCTTCCCCAATATCGCTGTGTTTTCATGCAATTCTCATGTCTTCACCTATATCGCTGTGTTTCCGCTCCTCTCATTACTTCCCCTATATCGCTCTGTGTTCTCGCACCTCTGATACATTCCCCTGTATCGCCGTGTTCTCGCACACCTCTCATATCTTCCCCTATATCACTGTGTTTTCGCGCACGTCCAATAGCGTCCCCTATATCGCTGTGTTTTCACACACCTCTCATACCTTTCCCTATATCGCTGTCTTTTCGCGCACATCGCATAGATTCACCTTTATCGCTGTGTTATTGCTCACCTCTCATAGCTTCCTCTACATCGCCGTGTTTTTGCGCACCTCTCATAACTTCCCCTATATCGCCGTATTGTTATACACATCTCATAACGTCCCCTATATCGCTGTGTATTCACGCACCTCCCATAGCATCCCCTATATCGCTGTGCGTTTGCGCACCTCTCATACCTTCCCCTATATCGCCGTTTTCACGCACCTCTCATACCTTCCCCTATATCGCTGTGTTTTCACACACCTCTCATAACTTCTCCTACATTGCTGTATTTTTGCGCACCTCTCATAACTTCCCCTATATCTCTGTGTTTTTGTGCACCTCTCATACCTTCCCCTATATCACTGTGTTTTCGCGCACGTCCCATAGCGTCCCCTATATCGCTATGTTTTCGCGCACCTCTCATACCTTCCCCTATATCGCCCTGTTTTCGCGTACATCCCATAGCTTCCACTATATTGCCCTGTTTTCGCGGAACTCTCATGTCCTCCCCAACATCACTGTGTTTTCTCGCACTTCTGATGCATTCCCATGTAACGCCAAGTTTTCGCGCACCTCTCATACTTTCCGTCTATATCGCCGTGTTTTCGTGTACCTCTCATAGCTTCCTCTATATCACCATGTTTTCATACACATCTCATACCGTCCCCTATATCACTGTATTTTCGCGCACCTCCCATAGCAGCCTCTATATAGCTGTGCCTTCGTGCACGTCTCATACCGTCCCCTATATCGCTGTGTTTTCGCGCACCTCCCATAGCTTCGCCTACATCGCTGTTTTTGCACACCTCTCATACCTTCCCCTATAACGCTGTCTTTTTGCGCACATCCCATAGCTTCACCTTTATCGCTGTGTTATTGCTCATCTCTCATAGCTTCCCCTATATCGCCGTTTTTTCGCACACCTCGCATGTCTTCACCTATATCGCTATGTTTTTGCTCCAATCATTACTTCCCCTATATCGCTGTGTTTTCTCGCACCTCTGATGCATTCCCCTGTATCGCCATGTTTTCGGGCACATCCCATAGCTTCCGCTATATTGCCCTGCATTTGTGCACCTCTCATGTCTTCTCCTATATCACTGTGTTTTCGCGCACCTCCCATAGCATCCCCTATATAGCAGTGCCTTCGCACACCTCTCTTGCCTTCCCCTATATCGCCCTGTTTTCGCGCACTTCCCATACATTCCCCTATATCGCTGTGTTTTCATGCACCTCCCATAGCATCCCCTATATTGCTGTGCCTTCGCGCACCTCTCTTACCTTCCCCTATATAGCCCTGTTTTCGCACATCTCCCATACATTCCCCTATATCGCTGTGTTTTCGTGCACCTCTCATACCTCCCCATATATCACTGTGTTTTCACGCACCTCTCATAACTTCTCCTATATCGCTGTATTTTTGTGCACCTCTCATGGCTTGCCCAATATCGTCGTGTTTTCATGCACATCTCTTAACGTCCCCTATGTCGCTGTGTATTCGCGCACCACCCATAGAGTACCCTATATCGCTGTGTTCTCGCACACCTCTCATACCTTCCCCATATTGCCCTGTTTTCGCGCACATTCCATAGCTTCCACTATATTGCCCTGTTTTCGCGCACCTCTCATGTCTTCCCCTACATCGCTGTGTTTTCTCACACCTCTGATGCATTCCCCTATAACGCCAAAATTTCGCGGACCTCTCCTACTTTCCCCTATATCGCCGTGTTCTTGCGCAGCCGCATACCTTCCCCTATATCACTGTGTTTTCACGCACGTCCCATGGAGTCCCCATAATGATGTGTTTTCGCGCAGCTCTGATACCTTCCCCTATATCGCCCTGTTTTCATGCACATCCCATAGCTCTCACTACATTGCCCCGTTTTCGTGCACCTCTCATGTCTCCCCTGTATCGCCGTGTTTTTACGCACCTCTCATACTTTCCCCTATATCGCCGTGTTTTCACGCATCTCTCATTTCTTCCCCGATATCTCCGTGTTTTCATGCACATCTCATACCGTCCCCTATATCACTGTGCCTTCGCGCACCTCTCATACCTTCCCCTATAACGCTGTGTTTTCGTGCACCTCTCATACCTTCCCCTATATCGCTGTGTTTTCACTCACCTCTCATAACTTCTCATATATCGCCGTGTTTTCGCGGACCTCTCATAATTTCCCCTATATAGCCAGGTTCTTGCACACCTCTCATACCTTCCACTATATCACTGTGTTTTCGCGCACGTCCCATAGCATCCCCTGTATCGCTGTGTTTTCGGGCACCTCTCATACCTTCCCCTATATCGCTGTGTTTTCACGCACCTCTCATAACTTCTCCTATATCGCTGTATTTTTGCGCACCTCTCATACCTTCCCCTATATCGCCATGTTTTCAATTACATCTCATAGTGTCCCCCATACTGCTGTGTATTCGCGCACCTCCCATAGAATCCCCTATATCGCTGTGCCTTCGTGCACATCTCATACCTTCCCCTATATCGTCCTGTTTTCGCACACCTCCCATACGTTCCCTTTTATCGTTGTGTTTTCGTGCACCTCTCATACCTTCCCCTATATTGCTGTGTTTTCGCTCATCTCTCATGGCTTCCCCAATATTGCCGTGTATTCATGCACATCTCATACCGGCACTTATATCGCTGTGCTTTCGCGCACCTCCCATAGCTACGCCCACTTCGCTGTGTTTTCGCGCACCTCTCATACCTTCCCCTATATCGCTGTGTTTTCACTCACTTCTCATAACTTCTCATATATCGCCGTGTTTTCGCGGACCTCTCATAATTTCCCCTATATAGCCATGTTCTTGCACACCTCTCATACCTTCCACTATATCACTGTGTTTTCACGCACGTCCCATAGCATCCCCTGTATCGCTGTGTTTTCAGGCACCTCTCATACCTTTCCCTGTATCGCCATGTTTTCGCGCATATCCCACAGCTGTGTTTTCAGGCACCTCTCATGGTTTCCCCAATATCGCCGTGTTTTCGCGGACATCTCATGTCTTCCCCTATATCGCTGTGTTTTCGCTGCTCTCATAACTTCCCCTATATCACTGTGTTTTCTCGCACCTCTGATGTATTCCCCTGTATTGCGATGTTTTCGCGCACCTCTCATACCTTCCCCAATATCGCCCTGTTTTCGCGCACCTCCCATACCTTCCCCTATATCGCTGTGTTTTTGCACACCTCTCATGGAATCCCCAATATCACCATGTATTCATGCACATCTCATACCATCCCATATATCACTGTGTTTTCTCGCACATCTCATACCGTCCCCTATACCTCTGTGTTTTCGCGCATCTCTCATACCTTCCCCTATATCGCTGTGTCTTCACGCACCTCTCATAACTTCCCCTATATCGCCGTGTTTTTGCGCACCTCTCATAACTTACCCTATATCGCCGTGTTGTTAAGCACATCTCATAACGTCCTCTATATCGCTGTGCATTCGCGCACCTCCCATAGCATCCCTTATATCACTGTGCCTTCGCGCACCTCTCATACCTTCCCAAATATCGCCCTGTTTTCGCGCACCTCCCATTCCTTCACCTATATCGCTGTTTTCGTGCACCTCTCATGCATTTCCGTATACCGCTGTGTTTTTGCACACCTCTCATACCTTCCCCAATATCACCGTGTTTACACGCACATCTCATAACGTCCCCAATGTCGCTGGGTTTTCACACACCTCTCATAACTTCCCCTATATCGCCCTGTTTTTGCACTCCTCTCATACATTCCCCTATATCAGTGTGTTTTCACGCAGCTCTCATACCTTCCCCTATATCGCCGTATTTTTGCACACCTCTCATGGCTTCCCCAATATAGCCGTGTTTTCATGCACATCTCATAACGTCCCATATATCGCTTTGTTTTCGTGCACCTCTCATACCTCCCCCTATATCGCTGTGCTTGCGGACCTCTCATACCTTCCCCTATATCGCTGTCTTTTCGCGCACATCCCATAGATTCACCTTTATCGCTGTGTTATTGCTCACCTCTCATAGCTTCCCCTATATCGCCGTGTTGTCATGCACATCTCATAACGTCCTCTATATCGCTGTATATTCGCGCACCTACCATAGCTTCCCTTATATCACTGTCCTTTCGCGCACCTCTCAAACCTTCCCAAATATCCCTCTGTTTTCGCGCACCTCCCATTCCTTCACCTATATCGCTGTTTTCGTGCACCTCTCATGCATTTCCGTATACCGTTTTTTATTTGCACACCTCTCATACCTTCCCCAATATCACCATGTTTTCACGCACCTCTCATAACCTCCCTCTATCGCCCTGTTTTCGCGCTCCTCTCATACCTTCCCCTATATCACTGTGTTTTCACGCAGCTCTCATACCTTCCCCTATATCGCCGTATTTTTGCACACCTCTCATGGCTTCCCCAATATAGCCGTGTTTCATGCACATCTCATAACGTCCCATATATCTCTGTGTATTCACGAACCTCCCTTAGCATCCCCTATATCGCTGTGCCTTTGCGCATCGCTCATACCTTCCCCTGTATCGCCCTGTTTCCCGTGCACCTCCCATGGCTTCGCCTACATTACTGTGTTTTTGCGCACCTCTCATAACTTCCCCTATAGCGCCGTGGTTTCGCGCACCTCTCATTTCTTCACCTATATCGCTGTGTTTACGCTCCTCTCATTACTTCCCCCATATCGCTCTTGTGTTCTCGCACTTCTGTTACAGTTCCCTGTATCAACGTGTTTTCGCGCACCTCTCATAATTTCACCTATATCGCCGTGCTCTCGCACACCTCTCATATCTTCCCCTATATCACTGTGTTTTCGCGCATGTCCAATAGCGTCCCCTATATCGCTCTGTTTTCACGCACCTCTCATGTCTTCCCCTATATCACTGTGTTTTCGTGCATCTCCCATACCATCCCCTATATTGCTGTGTTTCGCACACGTCTCATACCTTTCCCTATATCGCCCTGTTTTCGAGCACCTCCCATACCTTCCCCTTTATCGCTGTGTTTTCGTGTACCTCTCATACGTCCCCTTATATCGCTGTTTTCACGCACCTCTCATAACTTCCCCTGTATTGCTGTATTTTTGCGCACCTCTCATAACTTCCCCTATATTGCCGTGTTTTTATGCACATCTCATAACGTCCCCTATATAGCTGTGTATTCGCGCACCTCCCATAGCATCCCCTATATCGCTGTGCCTTCGCGCACCTCTCATACCTTCCCCTATATCGCCCTGTTTTTGCACAGATCCCATACCTTCCACTATATTGCCCTGTTTTCGCGCACCTCTCATGTCTTCCACTACATCGCTGTGTTTTCTGGCACCTCTGATGCATTCCCCTGTAACGCCAAGTTTTCGCACACCTCTCATACTTTCCCCTATATCGCCGTGTTTACGCGCACCCATCATACCTGCCCCTATATCGCCATGTTTTTATGCACATCTCATACCGTCTCCTATATCGCTGTGTTTTTGCGCACGTCCCATAGCGTCCCCTATATTGCTGTGTTTTCACGCACCTCTCATACCTTCCCCTATATCACCCTGTTTTCGCACACCTCCCATTCCTTCCCCTGTATCGCTGTGTTTTAGTGCACATCTCATACCTTCCCCTATATTGCGCTGTTTTCGCGCAGCTCCCATACCTTCCCCGATATCGCTGTGTTTTCGTGCATCTCTCGTACCTTCCCCTATATCGCTGTCTTTTCGCACACATGCCATAGCTTCCACTATATTGCCCTGTTTTCGCGCACCTCTCATGCCTTCCCCTATGTCGCTCTGTTTTCGCTCCTCTCATAACGTCCCCTATATTGCTGTGTTTTCTTGCACCTCTGATGCATTCCTCTGTATCGCCGTGTTTTTGCGCACCTCTCATACTTTTCCCTATATAGCCGTGTATTTGCGCATCTCTCATGGCATCCCCGATATCGCCGTGTTTCATGCATATTTCATACATTCCCCTATATCGCTGTGTTTTCGCGCACATCCCATAGCTTCCGCTACATCGCTGTGTTTTCGCACACCTCTCATGCCTTCACCATTATCGCTGTGTTTTTGCGCACCTCTCATAGCTTCCACTATATCGCCGTGTTTTCGCGGACATCTCATTTCTTCCCCTATATCGCTGTGTTTTCGCTGCTCTCATAACTTCCCCTATATCACTGTGTTTTCTCGCACCTCTGATGCATTCCCCTGTATTGCGATGTTTTCGCGCCCTCCTCTCATACCTTCCCCAATATCCCCCTGTTTTCGCGCACCTCCCATACCTTCCCCTATATCGCTGTGTTTTTGCACACCTCTCATGGAATCCCCAATATCGCCGTGTTTTTGCGCACCTCTCATAACTTACCCTATATCGCCGTGTTGTTAAGCACATCTCATAACGTCCTCTATATCGCTGTGTATTCGCGCACCTCCCATAGCATCCCTTATATCACTGTGCCTTCGCGCACCTCTCATACCTTCCCAAATATCGCCCTGTTTTCGCACACATCCCATACCTTCCCCTATATCGCCCTTTTTTCGCGCATCTTCCATACCTTCCCCTATATCGCTGTGTTTTCTTGCACCTCTCATACCTCCCCCTATATCGCTGTGTTTTCACACGCCTCTCATAACTTCTCCTATATCACTGTATTTTTGCGCAGTTCCTATACCTTCCCCTATATTGCCGTGTTTTCATGCACATCTCATAACGTCCCCTATATCGCTGTGTATTCACGCACATCCCATAGCATCCCTTATATTGCTGTGCCTTCGTGCACCTCTCATACCTTCACCTATATCGCCCTGTTTTCGCGCACCTTCCATACCTTCCCCTATATCGCTGTGTTTTCATGCACCTCTCATACCTC